>NW_017893356.1:20072-103418 GCF_001540865.1 Ananas comosus
TTAGGAGGAGTTTCCAGCAGCTAGAGAGGAGTTATTTAGCTGTAATTTATCCACTCTAGTGCAGGAAAAAGTTGCTTTGAAGCTTGATTAAGGTAATTAGTTATCTATGAAGCTATTTCGGAACTATACGCGATTCATTTGAGCAACTTGATGCAGTTTGGAATGGTTTCTTCGCAGCAGGTTTCCGATTCATTTTGTGTTAAATTGGTGACCTTGGGACCTGGTTTGGAAGGTGTTCCAACCAGGGGTAAGTAGAAATTTTAGATAGAAAACTGATTTCGCAAGATTCCGACTATATTAATTAGTATTCGAGGGTTTTTGACGTCGTTTAGTGTTTGTTCGCAGCGAGAGTGCGATCGACCCTTGGATCATCTTCGGCTGACTTGTGAAAGCTTTTGGAGGTTGAACTCGAGGTACTAATGTGAACCAAAACAGGGATTTAAGTTACTACTTTGTACTAAGTGAAATTATGCCGAGTTCGGACATTTTGGTAATAGTTTCCAATCCGGTTTTGATGCTTCGTTTTCAGCAGGGTTGAGGCCTAGTTGAGCTGAATTTCGGGACTCCTTTGGGCTGGATTGAGCTTAGTAATAGGTGGGTTTGACCTAACCAGAGCAAGTGAAGCTCCCCTATGTTCTATATGTATGGAATTAATATAGTTGGGCGATATTGTCACAATAGGGTTGTGTGGAACTTCTTTGCCATAACCTTGATTAGCACCTCTATGAAGTAGAGAGAATTCATGCATAATTGTACTTATGCTTATGTTTATGTTTATCTTTAGTTAAGTTAAATAACTAATGGACATGATAATTATGCTTTTGTAAAGTCGGGAACAAGAATATGTTTTATGACTATAATGATGATGCCATGATAATAGAAAGTTCCTAATGCCATATGTGAACTTAGCATTATTCTTGCATGTGTATTAATCTAGTGGATACTAGTTACTGCCAATATTTATCATGTTGAGAATTCTGATCAATAGATCGAGAGTAGAACATAGCATACTATGCCATGATGTTTGAAACATGTTGGACAATGGATTTTGCTTGCTTGCCATTGTGCTCATTCGCACACGCTTGTGAGGGTAGCTGTAATATACCGAAAATTCAGAAAGTAAATATCGAACTTTAGTCAAATTGACCGAAGTGCGAGGACGGTACACTTCGGAAAGTCCGAAGGTGTTAAAACGATCCAAAGTGTGTTGTGGAAGGTTTTCGAGAGCTAAAGAATCAAATCTGCATTCTGCAGGTTTTCAGCTCTCGGGGACCGGTCCCTGGTGGGAGAGATCGGTTCCCGAACGCGTATGAAATGAGACAGCCGAAAAATCGGCTAAGTCCTGAGAAAGTAGCTCTCGAGAACCGGTCCCTGTCCAAGAGACCGGTCCCCGAGAGACCGGTCCCCCTAAGAGAGACCGGTTGCCCTGCGCGCAGCAGCCCTCGCTGCGCGGGGAGACCCTTCGGGAACCGGTCCCTGAAGGAGAGACCGGTCCCTGCCTGCGCGATCAGCCCAGTTCAGGCTGTGTGAAAGAGTAAAAGTTGAGGGGCTTAGCTGCATTTTGGCAACCCATTGAGTATAGTATTGGGGTAAATGAGATATTTCTCTCATTCTCACCCTTCCACACTCTCTTCTCTCCCTCTCTCTCTCTAGAAGGCAAAGAAGAAGAAGAAGAAAGGAAGAAAAGAGGGAAAAGAAGGAAAAGAAGGTGGAGGAGAAGATCAAGGAGCAAAGAGGCTTCATCTTCTTCCTCTCTAGTGCAAGAAAAGGAAGCTTACAAGGTAAGCTTTGAACCCTAATGTAGTAAAACCCTAGAAATGAGTTTGAATGAACCTAGAAATGGTTTTAATGGATTGTTTGGAGTTTTTGAAGCTTTCTCTTTGCTTCTTTAGAGATCAAAACCTTGGTTTGCTATAGAGGTGAGCTTGGACCACCTCTCATGGTGAAATCCAAACTAGGGTTTTGGAAAGGCTAAAGAATGGTTCTAATGAACTATTTAGAATATAAGGAAGCTACTTTTGCTTCCCAATGAGATCAAACCCTAGGTTTTGTATATGCATTGGAGCTAGGGCACCAAATTGGGGTTTTTGCTCATGGGGGTTTCTAAGTGAAATTGACCCTTCAAAAACCTAATTGGGGGTATTTCCGACGCGTTGGTGCGCTCGGGTTAACGTTACGAAAAGCCGATGTAAAGGTATGGGCAAAATGGCCTAATTTGGCTTCGTTATGCCGCAGGTAAGGAACGAGGAGTCTAAAAATCCCAAGAAAATTTTCGGAGCACCTTTGAACGCCTACGAGGTGGGTGGTGCTTCTCAAACTCATTGAACTTCCCTCTATGCCTAATGTGTCATTCATTTGAACATGTATATATATTGTTGCATGCATTTTAGGGTAAGATAATGATGAAATGTAATGATGCATGATTGTGAGTACAACTTGCATAATATGATGAATGAGAACCTTATGAATGTCGAAAACCCTATGTATGCATGAGAGAAAAGTGAGCACCCAAAGTGAGCAAAAGAACAGAGTGACACTATGACATAGATCGAGTGGCATTTGAAAAAGTAAAGTAAAGAACACTAGAGTTAGTGTAATGCAAAGAACTAACGTGATGTAAAGAATGATGAAAATGAGAAAGTCTAAAGTTAAAGTAATGTGGGGAGTAAAGAACACAAAGTGCTAAAGGTAGCCAAAAGTGGAGAATGTAAAGAATGTAATTGCTAGAGTTAGCAAAAGTAAAAGAAAAAGGTAAAGAACAACGATTGCTAGAGTGGCAACATAAAGTGATGTAAAGAACACTAGAGCTAGTGTAAAGTCAAAATTGAACTTATAAATCCTTTGAGTTAAGGATATGATCATGCTTGCTATGAGTTCCGTGCTCGAGGGCGGTCGCTCCCCCTCGGGCGATGCGCTCCGGAGTTATGCATCACGGGTTGGAGTAAACCCGAAGGACGGTCCTAGCTGGTGAGTTCCTGCGATGATGGACTTAATGTGAAGCAAGTCAGTGTGGCGAAACCCCCGGGTTAGCCTTGAGATTAAAGAACAAAGAACCAAGAGCAAAGAATAAAGAACAAAGCACAAAGTAAAGTCAAAGAACAAATGAATTTGCATAACCTGCATTTATTTAATGTTGAGCATACTTCTTGCTATTCGTTCAGGCATATTAGCATCATGTTATAGATTGGTTACTATATCCTGCTTATCCTTTCTATTATGCCTGAGTTAGTCCTAGTGGGAAAGTCGGTGATGTTGAGGCCGAACCCACTGGGAACTTTGTTGTAGTTCTCACCCCACTATTTCCACAGAGCCGGGACCGAGCGAGCCGGCGAGCGACCGCGGTAAAGGTATCGCACCGTAGTCGGAGGCCACCAGAGTTGGGTTACATTTTGCTAGCAGTTATCCCTTTTGTCATCTTTGGTATTTGATGATTCAAGATGTTAATGTATAAAGCAAGGAAAAGAATGTAAAGCTTATTTTGAGGTATATGTGATGTAATGAAATGCAAAGAATCCAAAATGTAAGCTATGAATGCAATGTATATGATCTAAAATGAATCATGTTACTTGTGTAGATGTTTAGTTTTTCTTTCTTTCACTAATGGCTATTGCTTACCCTCGTGTAAGCCGTTTATGTATGTTTCCGCTAGTAATTTTCTCTATTGATGAAAATGTACATGTGATGAGCCTTGGACGGATAGGGGAAACTCTGTCCGTTCGGCGTCTATTTGACGTGCTCGGGTCGGGCCAAATTGGTATTGGTCCCGGGGCGTGACAGTAGCTCCCTACAAGCCTGCACTCCGGAGTTGGCCTACACGACAGTTGCTCGCCCGTGCGGGATTGGGTGCCGAAATGGATTGCCGTGGGGAGTGTACACTACTACGGGGCCATTAGGCGCGGTGCAAGCTGGACTACCCTGTGTAGATCCCTGTGAATGAAAGGAAAGTGTCAAAGAAAATTGGACAGTAATGAATGATTATCAGTTACAGTGTACAGTAGTTACTTACACATTTATGCTTATGTTCATGCTTGTCATAGTTGCTATGCCTCTATTATTCACTTAAGTCATTACTGTTGAGACGATGATTACACGTTACTTTCATACTCATTACCTGTTAGCAATGCGTAATTATATATCATACAATTACTGCTTCCGCTTTCATTTAGTACATCATGAGCCTAGTGGTGTAATTCTCCGAGACTGGCGGCTTACCCACTGGGAACTATTGTTTATAGTTCTCACGCCCTTTTTGTTGTTGTTTTTACAGAGCCACCTACAGGAGAGGCTAGGGATCGTGGCAATGGAGTCGCGTCTAGCTAGACATTGCTAGGAGCATGCTAGTTGATCACCTTGCTACTCGGGCTACAGCCGAGGGTGATGTCCCTATGTATAGAGAGACTATCATTGTACAGATATTTTGTGTACCTTGTGTTGTATATGAGTTTTGGATCCAGACATGGCAGTTTTAGTACTTTCTTTTGTACTTATATTTTGGTTGGACACTCTCGTTCTTTTGTTGATAGTCTTTGTGGCTTTTACTGTGCTCTGATATCAGGATAGGATTATCTTATATTTTATTCTTATCGACTGGTTTCTTGTAGACGTCTTATATACTACAGGTGTATGGCGGGTCTGTGCACGTACCGGTTCTGGCGGTGAATACTGCTCTTGGTTGGAACTTCGTGTATTGTATTGATTGCGATGCCTTGGACGTACAGGAGAAACTCTGTCCGCGGTACAGGGGAAACCCTGTCTGTTCGGCGGTCTATCGGCGTGCCCGAATCAGACCAAAGAGGCGGGTCCCGGGCTGCGACAGAGTATCTACTATGCTCATAATGCATGCCATTCATATGCTTGTCATCCAATCATCTTGGCTAACCCTAAGGTTAAGCCCCAACTCACAACCAAATCCATAGGTGAGGAGACTGTGCTACGCACACCCGAGACAGTCTGCTGGGTGGTACGTTAACCCATCGTGTGACAACTCCGGAGCTCACTGCTTGGGTGGAGCGACCACTGCCAAGCTAAAACAGACTAAGTGAGTATGATCCAATCCTCTCAACTCGAGGATACCCTACCAACTAGGGATAACAATGCACTCGGAAATTCACCTATCCCAATATACATGTCATAAGTGTCACTACTACACTAGTTTTACATGCCACTCTTTTATGTCATTAAACTGTTCAAGTTCGTCACTTGTTCTTGGCACTATAGGATTCCATGTCAAGACCCAATCCTCATGCATCCGCTAAATCATGTATTCAACTCACGATTTCTATTCTACCATGGAAACATGCAAGGAATTGAATTACATTAACTACATATCCTATAATGCATAATAATCAACATTCCAACATATGGACATATATGCTCAACAATAACAACTTAGACATAAAAGGAAATCCGATTGCTTCGCATAGCACCCCCCACCTCTTGGCGATGCCGAGATGCGAGAATTCAATCCTCGCGATTTTTGAGCGTCGTTTCGGCTCGACCCCACGCAAACGAACCGAAAACTGTACCTTTCTTCAACAACTCGCCACGTCCGTAGGAACTTCAATTTGAGTTGCACACCATGTCGGTTTTACCTTTGCAAGAATACACATAGCAACTCATGATTCATGCAATAATCGAGCTTAGGGTCACCTAAGGTTTCCACTAATCACATATCTAAGGGATTATACAAAACCCTAAGCAACAACATCTTCAAAACAAGCCATGAGACTCACCTCAACTCAAGGTTTTTCTCAAGGCAAGGATGAAGAAAATGATGGCTTGACCTCTAAGCAACTCTCCTCTAAGCTACCTCCACCTTTTGGAGCAAACCCTAGGAGGGAGAAAGGGTTTAGAGAGAGAAAGAGATTTCTCTTGGTTGAGAGTTGTGAGGGAAATGAGAGAAATGGGTTGAGAACCCATCCTTATACACTCTCATTGCATAATTACACCTAGCCCGTCACACAACTCAAGTTTGTCACAACCTACCATTTCCACGCGTACGGGGGGTCCGAACCCTACACAGGGTCGAGAGCATTTTCACTGCGAAAATTTCTAAAAATTTTCCACAATGCTCTCCAAGGCCCTTCATACCCCTTTGAGCTATTCCCATTATTTGGAATGCTCCATGGACCCTTCTGAAGCGCCCGATACCACACTTTGGTCAATTTCAATCGAAGTTCGGTTTTACGAGTCGAGGATTCACTACCTTACAGAGAGTAAGTCAATAGCTCACACCTGTCCAAACTAGATTACTAGATCGGTGAACCGCCTAACACCGACCAATCAGGTTCCACAGATAGAGATCATGCAATAATCCAACACCACTCTACTAATATGCGAAAGAATGAAAGTAGAGCAAATAAACTAAAAGTCTAGTGGTGTAACACTCATCAATACTATGCTGAAGCAATGGGAAAAGGTAAGGGAAGAATATCACCGAGCTCGCACCGCTGTATCGACTCCGGATCGAAGCACCCACCACATTAGCGTCTAACAGTCAAGGCGCGTCGGGACGTCAACTGGACTACAAAAGACCCACCACGTCAAGGTCTACCAAGTCAACTCCAAAACACTAAACACATAAATCCGGAACGGTCGAAAGTTCCAAAAAGTCCACCGAAACACTTTCGATTACCACAGAGTGTTTCGAAAGGTAACATAGTACAATTCTAGTGACTCGCTGTTTTGAAATGCACCAACATAGGTGTTCGAACAGCAACCACAAGCCCAAAGAATATAGATGTAAAATAACGCACTTAATGCCGTTCCAGATTCTCGAAAATGCCGTTTTCGGCACCAGAACCCTCCATAGCTCACTCGTTGTCTTCGCAAACTCGAAACAGCGAGTGTAACCAACAAGGCTTCGTGAAAAACCTGGGGGGATAACATTACTAGCAAGTGGACCCCACAACGGTCACCATGTTCCGCCGACAATTTTGTCGAAAAACGCTTCAAAAATTAAATTTGATTCCGCAAAAGCATCGGAAGCTTGGACAACCACTCTAGAGGGTCACACTAAGTGGCCTCACTAAGTGGGAGGATCTTCCCAGTGACAGCGGCGGTGCGTTCCCCAAGGTCGGAGCGAGGCGGCGGCAACGCTCAAGGGTAGCGGCAACAGTGGTGGCAGTGTGAGGAGGCGGAGCCGCTGCTGCCCAAGGCATGTCCGAGTTGGCCATAATGCCTACGGCGGTGCTCTGCGGTGACAGAGGCTGCCGGAGGGGGTTGACTGGTGTCCAGAGGTGCCGGAGGTGATGACCATAGAATGTTGTTCCTTATTGAAGCTGCCTGAGCCAAAGACTAGGAGGGAAAGGGAGGAGGAGAGCTTGAGAGAGATTGAGGGGGAGGTTGGTTGCGGATTGGCCGGCCGGAGGAGGATCGTCTGTGGTCAAGTGTGTGCACTACACTGTCATAGGAGGGAGGGGAGGCGGCTAGGGCTCGGGAAAGGAGAGGTGTCACGCCCGGGTTCCAGCGGAAGCCTACCCGGTACGTCCACAGACCCGCCATCTACCCAAAGCATACAAGGCGTCTATAATAACCATGTTAGAAACAGTACAAAGAATAGAAACATCTAACATGATATCAGAGCACAAGATACATACTACATTCTAAGAGTAAATAAAAGGAATAGCATATAAGTACATATACAACTCCCAGAACAACTCATACATTCGACAGTCACCAGCTAACCAACTATATACATGTGGTAGTCTCTATACAATAGGTACAACCGTCTCTCCAACTAGCAAAAAGGAGAGTAGCCATCTACCAGGACTCCGAGCTATGCCTAGCTAGACGTGACTCCCTTACCGCGGTCCCTAGCCTCTCCCGCTGTGGATGGCTCTGTAAATACAACAACAACAAATAGAGCCTGAGAACTATTAGTCAATAGTTCCCAGTGGGTAAGCCGCCGACCTCAGCGAATTACACCACTAGGTTCTTGAGGCACAAATAGTAAGCATGTATGACTATAACATGATATGAATAGTAACCAAATAGTGAACAGTAAAACTACTATGCCTCAAATGCAACTAAAAGTAAGCAACATATAACTCAACTACTCTATATGAGTAAGCATGCTATATTATCTCCATAAATGCAAACTATCTAGTAATGACCGTTTTATTAACACAATTTAGTATCATTACTCATTTCACAAGGACCTACACAAATATAGTCCGGCTTGTGTCGTGCCTAATGGCCCCGTGGTAGTACACACTCCCCACGGCAATCCACTTCGGCACCCAATCCCGCATGAGCGAGCATGATGTCGCGTAGGCCAACTCCGGAGTGCTGACTTTTGGAGAGCGACCCTTACAAGCATGTGCGAATGAGCACAATGGCAAGCAAGCATGATCCACAATATAAAGCTCTCAATCATCATGTCTCAAACATGGAATACTCTACCGACCTATAGGTCGGGATCCAAATCCAATACTAGTTATCAACTAGGTTAACTAATAACATGAAATTTATGCTAGTCTAAGCATATTTATAACAAATTCCAACTTGTCTATACAAGCATACTAATCATCATACAATGAATTTAGTGCATCTAACTATCTACTCCATAGAGGTATACTTTGCCATATGATGAAAATACATCTAATACATCCAACAATTTATTTATGATGCCCCTAGCATACATATGCATAAATTCTAGTTCAAAAGCAAGAATAAGAACATAGGGAGAAATTCACCCATTTCGGTAAGGTCAAACCCACCGAAAATCAGTCGACCCTTTTCGATCGTCCGAGTGAAAATGCTTGGTAGCTTCTCGGCACCCTATCAACAATACTAATTTAATTAAGAGCTTCTACTCAGCTCCCTACAAAGAACCTCATGAATTCACCTAATATAGGTAGAATCATACCTTGAATAGAGCAAGGCTTTAACCTATAATTCCCTTCAGGTTGGGCACACCAATTCCAACCTAAAAGAAAGTCAAATATTCAGTCAATTGAGTTCTACAACTCAACCAAGAGTTAACCCCAAAGCTAAACTAAATCCATCAACATCATATATATATATAGGGTAGCAATTAAAAGCTAACCTTTTAAAACTCCAAACTAAGCTCCCCCTGGCTAGGATTGGAGATTAATCCTCAGCAAAACCACCTTCTTCACTTCTCCCAGTACCACCAAGAAGCTCAAAACCAGCTAGCATGAACAAGAGAGGAGAAAAGAGATCAACTCATCAATTTCCTTTACTTATAGGAGTGGAACTTATATAGAGGAAGAGAAGACTTACCCTAGCTATTTCTCAGCTTCTACTATGAGAAAAGACACCAGCTGGGTGGTGTGGGGGTTTAAAAGGATAACTATGGCTGCAAAATTACCAAAAACCCCTTTACCAACTCACTCTGCCGCATTGAGTACTGGTACTCGGGTTGAGGTACCGGTACCCGGTCTTTAAACAGCTAAAACCAGAGAGCTGTTCAGCTGGGTTTAATACAGGGTACCAGTACCTGCGCAATGCAGTACCGGTACTCAGCTCCAGCTTCTCAAACTTGAGGCTACGCATTCTGGCAACCCCCTAAGGTACCGGTACTCCACTCAGGTACTGGTACTTAACACTCAAACTTGAAATTTACAGATTTAGCGTTAGTACCCCATTCTAGCACTTAGAACACTTAAGGTAAGTGCCGATACACTCTCAAAGCATCTAGAATAGTTCCAATTACTATTCTAACACTAGAGCCTTGCGATTTGTTAAAGTTTAGTGTACTACAAGAGGGGGAGGCTAGGGTTGGGGTTAGAAGAAGAAAACCCTAGGTGCCAACTTTATACATAAAAGTATAATTGCAGAAAACCCTGCAAACGATCAAAATTTCAACCTGAGTCTTTTAGGGCGAGTGTAAAACGCACGAACACACCTCCACTTGTGATCCCATGCAATTTGATACATAAGGTATTCGATTTTTCGTGAAAAAACCCAATATGCTATATCGACCTTCCTCAAACAACATACTATTTCGGACGATCGGCTTGTCAAATTTACGAACGGATCACACCAGCAATTCCGGTACTACCAGACCATCAAAACCTGTGATTTTGTTTCGCCTTAATCAGTTGCCGATTTGCGACAAAAGCCATTTCTCTCAGCCACCATATATATATATTGAGCTAGGCTGGTATACTATCGGTAGCACGGAGGCCTTCGTGCTACCAAGTTGTTTTCAATGATGCAGTTTCCAAATCGATGATCGGCTCAGTTAGACTTGATCTATGCTATTTAAAGTATTTGAAAACTAAATTTCATAATTTTTCGGCATCATTTACCTATCGAACGAGTAGTCTAAAAATGAACGGCTGAAAATAAAAATCTCAGAAAAAAATGATGATAAAAGACTTGAATTTAAGATCAGAGGTACTGATCTTACTCTAAAAGTGAAAAGAATTTTATATAAAAAATTTCATCAGATTTGGATTGTTTTAAACCGTTAAATTCACAAATGCATCACATCTACCATTAAAATTGTCAATTTTGAGACCTTTTGATCACTAACCAAATGATGTCAAAAAATTATGAAATTTAGTTTTTCAAATACTTTTAATAGTGTAGATCAAGTCTAACGGAGTCGATCGTCGATTTGGAAGCTGCATCATTGAAAACAACTTGGTAGCACAGATGCCTCCATATATATATATATATATACCCGTTAGATTATACTATTCAACAAACCACCTACTCAACTTTAGGGAACCACTATCATCCTAACCGTGCATCCTTTTATCCAACGGCCTTGCCTTGGACAACCACTTTGACCTATCTTCGAATGGAAGTTTTGGACTACGATGCAGCAAAGCTATAGCTTTGGAGAGAGCTTCGAAGCCAAAAAATGGAAAAAGAAAAAAAGAAAACAAATTGTGCTCCAAAGAAATTAACCCATGACAAAATCCTTTGTTTATATCTTTGTTTTACTTTTTTAATGGATGATTTGGGTGTGGATTTAGTGGCTTTTATAAAGATTATCTTGTGTTCTAATGTGGTTTCAAATTTTGCTTTATTTGGAGTTGATTTGAGCAAGTTTAAGTAAAAATAGTAAAAGTTGTCAACGTAAAGGTTTACCAACCTTGTTATGGCGGTCGACTAACCATATAATGACGACCTAACCACCCTAAGCTGATGGTCAACCATTGGTGACCGTAATAAATGCGTAAGTTTGATTTTTGGTTTCTTTTTTGGAATTTTTCATAGCAATTTGACAAGAATTTTTGGAAGTCTATAGCATTAATTTTAAGCAATTTGACATTGAGCTCGACGGTTGAATCCCAGGTATTTACCCTTGCATGTTTGTTATTTCTTATGACTTTACTATAGAATTGAGTTTCATACTATTAGGCATTATTTTGGCAAAGTTTGAGCTCATTTTTTATGTTCTAGGTAGTGGACGATTGACCGACAGCACCTCCGTGGTTGACTGGAATGAACATAGCTGAACTTTGATTTTCCTCTATGATTTCTTAGATAATTAAATTAAATCTAGTAATCCTTAGGGCGAACCTTTAATTAAGCCTTCTCTATGGTTATCAGAGGATGTGATTGAATGATTTCCTCGATCGACTATTTAACAACTCGGTTATGAATTGCTACCATTTGTAAGTATGAATCATTTCTGAGTTGCACCTATTAAAACTTTATTAGAAATTAAGATCGTACCTTCTGCCATGATTTCGATTTCTATACCTAGATTGTAGATGGCGATTCTTGCTCATGGTTCGTTCTCGTTCATGATTTGCAAAAGAGTTGGACGTTTCGAGTCTAATTCCCTTATCCCTGGAGATAGAGCCGTCACAAGAATTACGATTAGGGTTAGGTCGAGACTCCCGTATGTTATATTTATATCTAACTTGATGTAAGGATGTTAAATCACATCCATCCATCAAGGACGTGTCTAGATACATCATAACCGTTAGATTTACCATATCTTTATATATTGACTTGAATAGATCGACTATATCTTTATAGATCACTTGAAATAAATCACGTGGGCCACATCCAACATTTTTTCACTTAGTCTAGTAATATATTCATTACCATATAGGCGATACAAAACTTTATTAGGTACCAACTAAATTATACAGTCAAGATCTCCCACTCGACCAAGAAAGTACAATACTTTGATCATAGCGGTTATGTTGCAAAAGATAAACACTCCCTTCCATGTGTCAAAAGCACGTACTCCTTATTTAAATAACTTTATGAGTTACAACTATATGAACTTATTATAAGTTCAACTCAGAGTCCCACCTTAGTGCACAATAAAACTTTAATGTATAAAAGATAACTTTATGCGCATATGTGCAAAAACCAAAATATATTTTTACTCAAATAAGAATAGTCTTTAGAGTCTTTATACAAGAAGAAAATACTTAAACTGTAAAATGACTCAAGATAGTCATAATGAACATGATCCTTGGACTTGTTTGTCGGCAATGCTTTAGTCATAAAATCAGCAATCATCATCTCGGTCCTAATGTGTTGGATATCCACCTTTTTCTTGTTATATTCTTTTCTAGCAAGATTTTTTTATATCAATATGTTTGCTACGATCTATAATCCGACTATTCTTGGCAAAAGACACTGCAGTAGAGTTATCACAATAAATCTTAATTGGCTGTGAAATAGAGTCGACAACTCTTAAACCTGAGATAAAATTTCTAAGTCATAAAGCCTATGACGAAGCCTCATAGCAAACGATGAACTCTGCCTTCATAGTGGATGTAGCAACTGTATTTTGCTTAGTACTCCTCTAAGATATAGCATCTTGAGCAAGAAAGAAAATATATCCTGATGTGGACTTTCTAGAATCCATATATCCAACAAAATCAGAGTCTAAATATCTATCTATCCAAAGATGATCAAAATGCCTTTAGATGAGCATATAATCTTTTGTTCCTTGTAAATATCTCATAACTTTCTTTGTAGCTTTCCAATGATTAAGGCCAGAGTTGCTTTGGTATCTATCCAGCATCCTCACTACATGAGGCCCTACTGCATATATCAAGCTCCCTACTGCAAAGGCATAAGGTATGCTTTTCATATGCACTCGTTTTAAATCATTCTGTAGGCACTCTTTTTTATTGAACCTGTTATCTTTTATAATAGGTTTCACGACCGGGCCCCAACGGAAGCCTACCCGGCACGTGCACAAATCCGCAGTGTGCACAAGGCACACCCCGGTGCACACAAGGCGTTTACCACAAACAATCAATAAATAAAGGAAGGAAACATGATCCTAACATGGTGATCAGAGCATAAGTACTAAATTATAAAACAAGTCAACAATAACTACAAGAAATAACCAGTACTACAATAAGAGTAAGTTCATCATAAGATATATAATAGGTCTAAACAAAAGTGTACATCTCATGAATCCAACGTACACTCTGCACAAAATAATCTAATACACCTTTCATAACAAAAACAAAAGAAAGATGCCCTAGGTCCACCTACAACTCCCAGGAGGCTCTAGCTAGTCGCAACCCCTTGCTGTGATCCCCAGCCTCTCCTGCAGTGGAAGACTCAGAAACAAAAACAACAAACACATAGGGGTGAGAACTATTAAACAATAGTTCTCAGTGGATAAGTCGCCGAGAAAAGTGAATTGCACCACTAAATCAACTGATGCAAAAGTAGAATCAACTAATGATAAAGCATAAATAGAGCCAAGAAGTAAAGTTTCTACTACCACTACGCCTCTAAATAACTATGTTATTTAACATGTATGAGATCTACACTATCACATGTATAAGTGTACAATTACTAATAGTTATGTTCAAGTGTCATGCACTAGCTAGTTGTGATGTTCAACATTAAATTTAATTACCATTACCCAATCATCAGGGACTTACACAAGGTATTGTCCCGACTTGTGGCGTGCCTAATGGCCCCGTGGTAGTCAACATTCTCCTTCTAGGAATGAGTCTCGCCCACGGCAATCCACTTCGATGCCCAATCCCGCACGGGCAAGCATAATATCGCAAAGGCTAGCTCCGGAGTGCTGGCTTGTAGGGAGTGACCCTCACAAGCTTGCGCGAATGACCACAATGGCCAACAAGCATAATCAAATGCGTTGGAATCTCACTCATCATGTCTAAAATATGGAATATCAACTAACGGCCTAGAGGTCGAGTATAATGTCATAATGTCATCTCTAGTTGTTCATTGCTCTACCACTTGTCATTTACATGCAATGTTTCATGTTTTCCATTAACTATAGCAAGTATAAATTATTGCCATGCGAGTTCAAGTCCAATAGTCCCACTAGTCATATAGTTTCTCATAGGATACCACTACTCATCTCTAACATGCTTACATATATTAAATCGGAGGAGTAATACCATTCATATGCCATGATATGCATGTTATTTATCACAAGTCCTCTACTACATAGAGAATGCACAATTTCATATGTAACATGGATATTTCATGTGTCCAAAAATTCTATGATGTTATGCATAGCGTGAAAATGCATCTATTAAATCCTACAACAAGATAGGAGACATAGGGAAAGTTCACCCATTTCGGTGAGGTCAAACTCACCGGATACCCTTCGAAACTTGATCGTTTTTTCGATTGAAATTTCCCACATGACTTTTGGCACCCTAAGAAAAATTTCCAATGGGTTACAAGATTCTAAAAAGCTTACTACAAAATTCACCAAAAATCAAAGAGAAAATAGGTAAAAATTACCTTTGAGCAAGCAAAACTTGTCCAACGTCCAAACCAAAGTGAAGGATCTTCAAATCCAACCTAAAAGAGTATTCTACACCTATCAATTGAACTCCAAAAGCTCCAAATTAAGAAATTTGAAAATAAACTGTCGTTTCCTCAAAACTAGGTTTTTCTACTAAAGTTCTTGCAAAACTCATAATTGGAGACAGTAAGAAGATCACTAACCTCAAATAAGCTCCAAACTAAGTTTCAAGATGCTAGGGTTGAAGTTTAATCCACAAGAAAACTCTTCTTTTCAATCCTGAGCTCCCCTCCAAGGCCTACTGGCAAGCTTCTATGAAGAAGTTGAAGAAAAAATAATCAAATCCAAGGAATGGAGTTGGGAGGAAGAAATCCAAGAGAGGGAGTTAGGGGCTTACCTCCTCCTCTCTCTAAGCTCAGCACAAAGTGAGCAAATGAGAGGGATGAAGGGATACACTACATGTAGTAACAATCCCCCTCCGGCCCCTCAAAAACTCAGAAATTGCATTCTGCACGAAAATAGCCTCTGTAGCATTGAGTACCAGTACACGAATTGGAGTACCGGTACTCGGCAATTTCGGTACTAGGGGTCCAGTTCTGCAGAACCCGAATGTTGGAAATTCTGGTTTCTATTATGTTTCGGTACCCGCCCGATACAGTACCGGTACTCAGTTCAGTATCGATACTCACAACCTGGTTCCGCAAAATCTCAGAGCTGCCAAATTCTGCGCTCTACTGAGTTTTGATACCTCAAGCCAGTACAGGTACTCAACACCAAAACTGTAATTTGCAGATTTTGATGTCAAAAACCTGTTCTCGCGCTCATTTAGCTCCGAAAACAGGTTGACACACTCCAGACAACCATAAAAAATTTCAGAATAGCTTAAAATGCTATTCTTACACTAGAACCTTACAATTTGCTAAAGTTCAGTGTGCTACAATAAGCGCAGCGGTAGGTGCACAGTTTGCCATATTAAATCTTTCTAGAACTCTTTCGATATAGGCTTTCTGAGATAGATCCAAAATTCTTTGAGATTTATTTCTGTGAATCTTTATGTCAATGACATAATATGCTCCACCCATATCCTTCATCTCAAAGTTCTTAGAAAGAAAATGTTTGGTTCCTTTAAGCAAACTTAAATCACTACTTGCAAGCAGAATGTCATTCACATACAGGAATAAGAAAATATACTTACTCCCACTAACCTTAAGGTATATGCACTGGTCCACAATGTGTTCTACAAAACAGAATATAGTAATTACATTATAGAACTTGATATACCCCTAGCAGGAAGCTTATTTAAGTCCGTATATAGACTTCTTTAGTTTGCAAACAAGGTGATTGTTTTCATCTGTGCTAAAACCTTCAGGCTGTTGCATATAGACTACTTCTCTATATCTGTAGTACACTGAATGTCACGCCCCGGAGCCGATACCAATTTGGGCCGGCCCGAGCACGTCGAACAGACGCCGAACGGACAGAGTTTCCCCTATCCGCCCAAGGCTCATCACGTGTACAATTTCAAGAGAATTGAAATGCACTAGCGGAAACATGCACAAACGGCTTACACGAAGGTAAGCAATAGCCATTAGTGAAAGAAAGGAAAACTAAACATTCAACTAGTACTATGATTCATTTTGATCACATACGTTGTATCTATCCAACTTGTACATCCAAAATCTTTACATTCTTTCATCATTTCTTTTACATCACATTTACCTCAAAATGAACATTACATTCTTTTCTTTACTTTGCTTAACACATCAACATCTTAGATCATCAAATACAAAGATGATAAAAGGGGTAAACTACTAACAAAATGTAACCCAACTCCGGTGGCCTCTGACTACGGTGCGATACCTTTACCGCGGTCGCTCGCCGGCTCGCTCGGTCCCGGCTCTGCGGAATAGTGGGGTGAGAACTACAACAAAGTTCCCAGTGGGTTCGGCCCCAACATCACCGACTTTCCCACTAGGACTAACTCAGGCATAATAGAAAGGATAAGCAGGATATAGTAACCAATCTATAACATGATGCTAATATGCCTGAACAAAAGCAAGGAATATGCTCAACATTAATAGATGTAGATTATGCATGTTCTTTAGTTCTTTTCACTTTACTCTTTGTTCTTTATTCTTTGTTCTTTGCTCTTTATTCTTTATTCTTTATTCTTTATTCTCAAGGCTAACCCGGGGGTTTCGCCACATTAACTTGCCTCACGTTAAGTCCATCATCGCAGGTACTCACCAGCTAGGACCGTCCTTACGGGTCTACTCCAACCCGGATGCATAACTCCGGAGCGCATCGCCCGAGGGGGAGCGACCGCCCTCGAGCACGGAACTCATAGCAAGTATGATCATATCCTTAACTCAAAGGATTATAGTTCAATCTTGACTATACACTAACTCTAGTGTTCTTTACATCACTTTATGTTGCAACTCATGCAATCACATTCTTTACATTTTCATTACTCTTGCTAACTCTAGCAATCATTGTTCTTTGCATTTCTTTTACTTTAACTTTACACGTTGTCACCTTCTTTATGCTTTACATCACTTTAGTTCTTTACATCACACTAACTCTAGTGTCATTTCACTTAACTTTATCAAATGCCACTCGATCTATGTCATTGTGCCACTCTGTTCTTTTACTCACTGTGGGTACTCACATCTTCTCTCATGCATACATCTAGGGTTTTGACATTATTAGGTTCTCAACCATCTCATTATGCAAGTTGTGCTCACAATCATGCAATCATCACATTTCATCATTACTTTACCCTAAAATGCATGCAACAATATATAGAACATATGCTCAAGAATGACACATTAGGCATAGAGAGAATTTCAATGAGTTTGAAAAGCACCACCCACCTTGTAGGTCTCTTTAGGTGCTCCGATGACTTTCTTAGGATTTTTAGATGCCTCGTTCTTTACCTGCGGCAAAACGAACCCTTATTAGGCCATTTTGCCCATAACTTTTCATACACTTTTCGAAATGCTATTCCGAGCGCACCAACGCGTCGGAAATACCCCCAATTAGGTTTTTAGAGGGTCAATTGCACTTAGAAACCTTCATGAGCAAAAGCCCCAATTTGGGTGCCCTAGCTCCAATGTATATCAAAACCTAGGGTTTGATCTCATTGGGAAGCAAAAGTAGCTTCATTATACTCTAAATAGCCCATTAGAATCATTCTTAGGCTTTCCAAAACCCTAGTTTGGATTTCACCATTAGAGGTGGGTTGAAGCTCACCTTGAGCTCAACCATGGATTTGATCTCTAAAGAAGCAAAAGAAAGCTTCAAAACTCTTCAAATATCCCATTAAAACCCATTTCTAGGTTATTCAAAACTCATTCTAGGGTTTTTCTACAATATAGATCAAAGCTCACCTTGTAAGCTTTCCTTTTCTTCAAGCTAGAGATGAAGGAGAAGGAGTTTCTTCACTTCTTCTTCTTCTTCTCCACTTTCTTCCTCTTCTTTCCTTCTTTTCTTTCCTTCTTCTTCTTCTCTTTTGTCTTCTAGAGAGAGAGAGGGAGAGAAGAGAGTGTGAGAGGGTGAGGAAATGAGAGAGGAAGGCTCCCTCAGCCCCAACATAACCCTTGGGTTGCAAAATTGCTAATAAACCCCTCAACTTCCACTTTATTACACTGCCCGAGCTGGGCAGTTTTCGCAGACAGAGACCGGTCTCCCCGAGCAGGGACCGGTTCCCGAACGTTGTCCCAGCGCAGCCAGAGCTGCTGCGCGCAGAGCAACCGGTCTCTCCTTATGGGACCGGTCTCTGGGGGACCGGTCTCTCAGGCAGAGACCGGTTCCCGAGAGCTATCCTTCNTTGGTCACCGAAAACTGTACCGAACTGTAATCTTTATCAGATAGATTTCGGATTTTATTTCTCAACTTTCGGGTGTCAGAAAAATATGAAACTTTAAATCTAGCCTCACAAAAATATTTCTGACTTATCCTCCAATTTTCATAATTTTCTGAGACTCTGTATTTTTTGCTAATTTATCTGTCTCGTTTTCAACAGAAAATTATAAATCTTCTGTTTTCATTCCGATTTCAGCACAAGTCATTATAGACTTATACATTGCTTCTCAAAAACCAAATAAAAATAGTATCTCACACTATTTTTATTTACTTCTATTTTTATACCAAAATCTGGTATATTACACTGAACTTTAGCAAATTGCAAGGTTCTGGTATTAGATGAGTAACTGGAGTTACTCTGGATGTTTTGTGAGCTTATCAGCATTTAACTTAAAGGTTTTAAGCAATAGGATAAGCTATTGACACTAAAACCTAGAAAATTTCAGGTTTGAGTGCTGAGTACCGGTACTGCATCGCGCGGGTACCGGTACCCTATATAAAAATTCAGTTGCGCAGAGCTCTCGGGTTTTAGCTGTTTTGAGGCCAAGTATCGGTACCCCAACCCGAGTACCGGTGCCAGTGCAGCAAATTGAGTTGGTAAGGAGGGTTTTTGGTAATTTCACAGTGATGGTTATCCATTTAAACCCCAGCTCGACCTCAGCTGGTTTCCCTTGTGCTGGAGTTTGTAGGGAAACAGGGTAAGTCCCTCTCTTTCTCTCTCTAAGATTTCTTTCATTTGTTGAGAAGATTTTGACGGAATTAATTTTCTTTCTTTCTCCTCTTTATGTTGGCTGGTCTTTTGGACTTTGGAGGAGCTATAGAAATAGAGAAAGCAATGTTCTGGAGTGGTGACCTCCGATCTTAACTCAAGAGAGAGCTCGTCTTGGAGTTGAGAAAGGTTAGCTTCTTAATAGCTACTTTATTTGGTTTTTGGTTGATGGCTAGATAACTTATGTTAGCTCACTGCTGAGCTATATAGAACTAATTTAGTGATGTTAAACCCTCTTTTAGGATGGTTTTAAGTTGCCCAACCTGAGGAGGAGAGTGTGGAGTAGAGACTTGCTCTATGTAAGGTATATTTCTACCTATGTGTTATGATTTCATGAAGTCTTCATAGAAGGCTTAGTAAAATCTTCTAATTGATTTAGAACTATTGTTAGGGTTTTTGGAGGCTTAAGAGCTCCCTGTATAAGCTGCGGAAAGGAGTCGTCGAGTCCCCGGTTGGTTTGACCTTACCGAAATGGGTGAATATTTCCTATGTCTTCTTTGCTATTATTAAGTTGAAATTCTTGCATATTCATGTGAATATATGTTTGATTGGGTGTGTGCATGCATATATAAAACATGCTTATCATATATGATAAAGTGGAACCTCTAAGCAGTAGAGAAAAAGGGGCTATGATAATTGCTTAATTAGCATGCATTACATGAGTTTAGTAAAACTTGTGTAGACAAGTTAGATATATATTGCATCATTTCATAGGAAATTGATGTAGAGCTATGAATGTGACACTTAGTATAGACTAACAATTAAGTGGAGAATGATTATGACACTTAATTCTTGAGTTAGATTATGTAATTCCATATTGTAGACATGATGACAAGACTTCTGTGCATATCGCATATAACAAGTTATATCTTTATATTGTGAAATGAGTTGTTTAGAGATCATGTGTAGAATACCTTACTTGAGGTTTCGTATACTTGTGTAGACAAGTTGTTCATGGCATTCACATGATTGAGTTAGCATGAACTTCATGTTATTGCATATGGCTTAGTTAAATAACTAGAATTAGACATTATAATATAGACTCCGACCTAGGGGTCGTGAGATGACATACTTGTATAGTCAGATAGAAGTAATTGCACATCAATTGTATATTCCATGTAGTGGAGGTTTATGTAGAAATATATGACATATGCCATGAGTTTGTATGAACACCATAGTGAATCATTGACTATGAATGTAGTAAACCACATTCCTTAAGTTATAGGGAGTAGTGAATGGACTATATATGAGTTTGCGGTTGTAGCATGTTAGAATCATCAATATGATACAACCATATACTTGTTTAAGTCATACTATCTATTGATAGAAATATGTCATCAAGTAGTTGATAGTAGAACATGACTTTATTGTTAATTGCCGACCTTGTGTCGAAATTGAAATTCCATGTTAGAGACATGATGAACTTATGAACGCTATGCTATGGATTACGCTTGCTTGCCAATGTGCTCATTCGTACATGCTTGTGGGGTCGCTCACCACAAGCCGGCACTCTGGAGTTGGCCTTGCGACATCAGATCGCCCGTGCGTGACTGGACGCCGAAGTGGATTGCCGTGGATAGTGTTGACTTCCACGGGGCCATTAGGCACGGCACGAGCCGGGACTTTACCACGTGTAAGTCCCTTGTTAATTGGGTTAATGTAATTAAATGTAACCTTAGGGGATATAGTAGTAAAGATACTTTATGTCATTAGTTGAGATATACCTAGTAGTGAATATACTGGAAGGTTGACATTTCTATTAGTCATTAGTTGTGATGACAGTATTTATATGTTTATACTCCTGTTAGTGTAGGAAACAACTATACGATATCATTACCTAGTTAAACTATAATGATGACGTGCTGCATGAATCATGACATATAGGTTAATGATGGACAATTTGTAACTAGCATGATATATCAATTTGTATATTGAATGAGTAGTATATAAGACATGTTAGAGTGGTTCAGTGGTCTAGATTTTAGTTGACGTCTATACTAACTATTAGTTGGTTTAAAAAAGTAAACAAACACATATTTATGGTGGAATAGAAGAGATCCTAATCTCCAAATCATCTTATAAAAGCCATTGTCATTTTATCCCTTGTTTAGTAAGCAAACTAGGCAATACTGTTTGGGACGAGATCTAAATAGAATTCAATTGAGTTCAAATGGCGAGAGTTCAATTGTTTGGAAATACTGACAGTATTATTGACAACCAACTTGATTGTGGAGATAACAGCAAATGCATTCTAATCATCGGACCTAAAATTATCAGAATTGAACAGGTCTTATTCGTACTGTAATACACTGAATTGTGGCAAATTGCGAAGTGAGTATTAGAATAGTAATTGGAACTCTTCTACAACTTTTGAAGGATTGTTAAGAGGTTTCCACAAGTTACTGGGACAAACAGAGAGCTGGAAATGGAAAAGTGCATTGCAAATGTACTTTTCCAATGTAGTATTTGAATCGGGTTGATTATGAAGTTTGAGAAGTGGAATGGGTTATGGGAACTGACCCACATCTTTTAAAGAGTGGTAGAAAGGTTTTTGACAAGTTAAAAGAGTGATCGAATCGCCGAAAGATCGAAAGTGCATTGGAAATTCGAATTGCAGAAATTTGCATAGTGTACCGGTACAACCATTATTGTGTACCGGTACACAGCACAGCAGTAGCTGCGGGCTGAGACTATTTTGGTCATTTCACTTCCCTAACTGATTCTTATCAGCTTAGCTCGACCCCTGAGCTTGTTCTTATCATGTTGGGGCTGAGAACAGGGGTGAGCTTCTTCCTCTCTTTCTCTCTCTAGGGTTTCTCTCTCTCTCCACATAGAAATCAAAGGTTTAAGCTTGGTTTCTTCTCTTTGCTGCTACTAGCTGATTGGGAGTGCCTTGGAGCTCTTATTGAAGGTGGAAAAGAGGTCTCGGAGGAGGCGTTTCGCGGCCTTAACTCGGTTGGAAGCTGGGTTGAGGTTGGAAGAGGTAAGCCATTCAATTTCTCTCAAGTTTTGAGTTAGGGAAAATGAAGTTGATGTTGTTTTGGTTCTTTGGTTACCAGCTGAATTGGGGAAGATTTCAGCAGCTAGAAAGGGACTATTTGGCTGTGATTTCGCTACTTTAATCCTGGGGGAAACGGGATTGAGGCTTTAAGAAGGTAATTAGCTCACTAATTACCTTATGTTGATACTATTTTAAGTTTATTAATGAAATAAGGATGCTGATTTTGGGTTTATGCTGACAGCAAACATGTATGTCATCTTTGAGCTGAATAATATGCTTTGGTGAACTGGTTCTGAGTATGTTTCAACCTGAGAAAAGTACAATTCCAAGTTAAGAATCTATGCAAGTTAAATTTCAGCCTATACTACATAGTTAAACAAGTGTAGTGATGCTGTTTTTGGTAATAGTTCGCAGCAAGGTTACGACAAATCGTCGGGTTGTTTTCGGTTGACATTTGGGAGTTTTCGAAGGTTAATTTGGAGTACTAACCTGAACCGAAACAAAGGCTTAAGATATAGCCTTGTACAAGGTGAGAATTTTGCCGAAATTGGATATTTTGTTACTAGTTTCAATGCAATGTTATTTGTTAATTCGCAGCAGGATTGAGACCTAATTGAGATGAATTTCAGGACACATGTGGGCTGATTTGAGTTGAGTATTGGAGACCTTTGCTTGAAGTGAAGAGTAGACTTAACTTCCCTTTTAAATCCAAAAAGCTTGAATACTTGGATCGCTTATCAGTGTGAACTCGACAACAGTCGTTGACTATTGGTGGGTTTGGCCACCCCGAAATGGGTGAATTCTCTCTAAGTCTCTTCAACTTTATTAAGGAGAACCATTGCATGTTTATGAACAGTTTGCTATATTTGAATGGATGAGACTTGTATAACCTGTATAGTATATCGGGTAAAGGAAAACCTCTATATAGTAGAGGCGAGCTATGAAATTGCTTTGCAGATGGGGATTACGGGCTTAGTAGCAGGTGTTACATGTTATTAATATACTTGTGTAGGCAAGTTAGAGAAAACATTACTGACTAGCGCATTGAAATTAAGTTATGAAAAGGGATATTCGATCCGGTTGGATAATCATGTGGATGAGGTAGCGTGACATGATATCTCGAGTTAAATTATGCAATACTGAGTTATAGACATGATAATAGAGTTAGTCATATATTCTGTATAATAAGAGTACTTATATCTTTATGTGAAAAATCATGCGAGGAATATCACCAATGCTGTTTTGCATACTTGTATTACGTTTCATGTAAAGGGAACTAGTATGAACTTCCTGCTTGGACATAACCTTAGAAACATACATGTATTACGTTTCATGTAAAGTGATATAACATGATTGTTATACTATTGAAGATGTTCTAGTAAATAAGTAGAATTGAACTTAATGACATACTTGGGTAATCAAGTAAGGATCACTGTATGTTACCTATATGCTCCAAATAGTGAGGGAATATGTTGAACTATAGGATATGTGCCATGAGTCATTGGACATAATCTTAGAAACCACTTTCCTTATGTATAGGGAGTAGTGAGAAAACTCTATATGAGTAAATGTGGGTATGGTCATTATGATGTAAGTATATACGTGCTATGGATTACAGCTTGCATGCCATTACGCTCTTTCGCACACGCTTGTGGGGGTCGCGGCCCCGATGCCTAGCACTCCGGAGTAGCTTAGCGACAGATTGCTCGCTTATGTACGAAGTGAGCGCCGAAGTGGATTGCCGTGGGGAGTGTATACTACCACGGGGCCATTAGGCACAGCGCGGCTATGACTTCACCTTGTGTAAGTCTATTGTGAATTGAGTTATGATGAGTTATTTTAACCTTAGATGGACATAGTAGTAAGGTTACTTTATGTCATTGGTCGAGTAACTTAGAGATGAATAAGGTAACAGGTTAACATCTAGATCTATTAGTAGTGTAATGACAGTATGTTACACTCTGGATAGTGTAAGATGTAACTACAGGATATCATCAGTTAATTCTGTAGTAATGAAATATTTGCTTACAGTCTAGCATTTGGCTAGTTAAATTGTCAATTAACATGAATGATAGAAATTATCATAATGAACTAGTATTCATAACTTGTTGACATTTAGATATATATATATATATATATACACATTTTGAGCAANATTGAGCTAAAAAGCCTCTTCGGTGCCACTCTTCAACCGAAGACCGAGCATGGCCTGAGACAAGTATCGTCAGGTTATCGAGCAAAGCTGGCCCAGTCGATAAGACCTTGATTACCGCGACTGCCTAAAACTCAAACTGCGTGCCTAAAGCTGTTTTAGGTTTTTATGTACAAAATATACATAAATGCACACACAAAGGAAGATAAGCTTCTTCCAACCTAAAACAGCGCTTAGGCACCAGCTAGTTCTGCTTTGCTTTAGCGTCGAAACAACAGAGGCAGCACGACTAACGTGACCACGTTAGGCAAGCGTTTAGACTGCCTGCCTAGACGCCTCTAGCGCGCAACTAGCTCCTCTCCAGCCATCACCGTTTTGCCATAAAAGCGCTTTCAGCGCTATAAAATACATAGCAAAGCGCTCCCTAGCGTGCACCTCCCCGCAAGTACGCAAAATCAGCATGACACTCCCTGAGCCTAACTTTAAGGCTACAAACTCCCCGAAAGAGCGAAACAACGTGGAACATATATCAACGAGAAATCCCAAAACAAAGTGGATTGGGATTGGATCGGAACGGGATCGGGGGATCGGCGGAGGGGGTGTAAGGGGACGAGGAGGACGCGCGCGGGGCCGGTGGACTCGTCGCGGCGGCCGACGGCCTCGAGAGGAGAGGTAGAAAGAGGTAGAGAAAGAGAGAGGGTGAGAGGAGAGCCCAACACACTTCCGGGCCCGACGCGGAAGACGTCTGGGAGGGGGCCCTGGCGTATCACGAGGCCGTTGGAAGGGGCGGCTGGCGGCGGCAGCGGCCCGCGGCGGCGACGACGAGGACACCGGACGACGTTGGGTCCGGCTCGGACCGGCTCCCCCCAACGTCGACGACGGTCGCGCGGCGGTGGCGGACCTTTGGGAGGGCGGCTGCTATTCACTTTAAGTGAAACTTGGAAATCGCGTAGAATTTCCGTTTTAACTCGTTTTCGCCCGAAACTTGACGAGTGCTTTTGTAATTAAATTACACACAAAAACATCGTCAACTGAGAGTTTAGCTACACTGCAAAAATCTCAGTCCTTACAATACTATATTTTAATATTAGTATAATATATATTGTAGTGTGCTAATGACGGAATCCATACTATCAAGATACTTATCACACTACAACAAATGTGATGTATCTAAATTATCCACAACCAAGATATGCAAGATTAGAGTAAATGAAGTTGAAAGAGAAAAATCTAAGCACAACCACAATAACAAGTTCATCCAAATCGGGCTATATTCACGGGTACAGAGAGATCAAATCCACTATCAAACGAGAAGATGAGATTATCATTCTATTACAATGAGCTTACAACCTTCCAATGAAAATCCCTTCTTACTACATATTCTTTGAAGCACTTTCGGATTTCGCAAATCTCGCTACAAAATGCCTCTTAGAATTCCTCCAATACACATTGGAAGCTTTTGAATCAAGCAAGAAGAACAAGAGAGTTACTTCTCCAACCCTCTCTACACATCTCTTCTCTTTTTTAAGAAAAAGGGAACCCTAGAGAGCAAAAATGAGAACTCTCTCTATCAAAATCCAAAGAGAATCACTCTCTTAACATCACTTGGCCCAATAGACCAAAATTGGTCAACTAAAGCCCAAACCAATTACTAACTAGCCCATTACATGAGTTGTTAAACCAAACCCAAAATAAACCAACTAGGCTAATAAGTGAATTTGATATCACTAGCCCAACAATCTCCACCTTGATAGCAAAATCACCGCTCCTCATCTCCGCGCCAATCATGTGCTTTTATCCTTCACTCAACTTGAAGCCTAAAGAAGTTAGGCTCCAATTCAACTTCTCTACTTGTACTGGCTTCGTGAGCATATCAGCTACATTCTTATGAGTGCCAACTTTCGACACCCTCACTTTGCCATGTTTAATGACATCTCGAATGTAATGATATTTTGCATATCAATATGTTTAGTTCTTTTATAATAAACTGAATTTTTAGCTAAACATATTGCACTCATTCTATCACATAATAAACACATGGTTTAAAATTCATACCAAGCTCTTTCATCAAACCTTAAAGCTACACCGCCTCCTTGGTTGCCTCAGTAAGTGCCACGTACTCAGCCTCCGTGGTTGACAAAGCCACCGTTACTTGAAGCTTAGACATCCAACTAATTAGACCATTTTCATATTCAAATACAAAGCCCGTTGTAGATCTTCTCTTGTCAAGATCACTGGCAAAGTTACCATCAACATAACCATGCATTGGTCTTCAGTTTTTGTCATACATGATTGCATAATCACTTGTACCTCTCAAATAATAAAGAACCTATTTTGCCACCTCCCAATGCACCTTTTCGAGATTTGCCATAAACCAGCTTAAATTATGTTATTTAATGCAATATTCTATACAATCCGGCTAGAGCGCATGTAGAAGCATGCAAGCCTCCGCGCTTCTAAATTATATTTGATGATAGGATATCTAAATCGATCTCTGTCAGATATGATCTACAATATTCTTTGTATCTAGAAATGAAATTTCATAAACTTTCGACTTCATTCATCTATTGAATGATCAACCTCAAAATAAAAAGCTAAAAATAAAAATCTCATAAAAAATAGTAGTAAAAGAATTAAATTTTACCTGATTTAAGTTGTTCTAAATGTTTTTAGGGAAAGATAGAATGCTACCCATTTTGTTTATGTTTTTTTAAAAAAGAAACTTAGCTGAAAATATAAATCAACCAAGCACCAATCACCAACTCCTTTGACACTTGCGCTAGAGACGATTCATAATTATTCTATATTTTTAAAATTACAAACACGTTACATTAGTAATTAAAATAATAAAATGCTCGTGCTGTCGATGAGCATAAAAAGAAAATTTTGGACTTTGAGCCCTGCTAACTTTCGCTAGTTTAAGGTAAACTTCTACATTGGAACCTGCTTTGAGCTTTATGGAAAGGAGATTAGTGTATGTTGAGTTTCTCTGTTCACCTCCGTACTCTGCTCTGATTTTGGTTGGGTTTTTTTTTTCCCTTGTAGTTCTTTTGTAAACATGTGTTTAAATTTTTAATTTCAATAGTTATAGTATCTAAACTTTATCAAATAGTTCAATAGAACTCTCTTCCATCGAAGTTACTAGCCACACGGCAGTTTTGATCACATGACATGCGCATAATCTTGTAAGACTCCAAAATATAAAGAAACATTTTTTTCTTTTAAGTTTGAACATACTTTTAGTTTTTTTTTTTCCCTTTAATATGTTAGAATATATAGAAAAATAAATTTTATTATGTTTTAAAGCTTATAAGATTTTATATCCAAGACGAACGAATAAAACAATTGTATAATTAGTAAATTTTTTTTTTTGACTAAAATAATTAGTAAATTCAATTGAAGAAAGCGGCTAATTAAACTATTAGATAAAGTTTAGGGGTATAGGCATTTGCTTACAAAGTTAAAGTCATCTCTTGTATTTGTTCCTTTTTGAAAAAACGAAAAAAAAAATTAGTCCTCAGGTTTCTTAACACTTTAAACTAACGTCTAATAGCTCTATATTGTACTAACCAGAAGCTTGAGACACAAGCTTCAAACTTAAGATATAAGATACCACACAAACACGAATCTCTGACAATATATGGTCGTCACTTCCAACTTTATGGTCGTCGCTCAGCATCTAACCACTAGACCACTTTAGTGGTCCAGTGGTTTAGATTTTGGTTGACGTTTATACTAACTATTAGCTGATTTAAAAAAGTAAACAAACGCATATTTATGGTGGAATAGAAGAGATCCTAATCTCCAAATCATCTTATAAAAACCATTGTCATTTTATCCCTTGCTTAGTAAGCAAACTAGGCAATACTGTTTGGGACCAGATCTAAATAGAATTCAGTTGAGTTCAAATGGTGAGAGTTCAATTGTTTGGAAATACTGACAGTACTATTGACAACCAACTTGATTGTGGAGATAACAGCAAATGCATTCTAATCATCGGACCTGAAATTATCAGAATTGAACCGGTCTTATTCATACAGTGAGAAATTGTACTGAATGTTTCAAAATAAATTAAAAAGTCTCATTAACTAACGTCTACAATCAATAGAATCCGAGAAATTAGAACCCAAGTTCTGCGAAAACACCGAACTAGTCGAATGAAAACATATCTGTCCAAACTCAGCAGGACGTGTTGAGAACACTGATAAAAGCATCAGATTGGAGGGCAAATGCATCATTTTTAGCTGCACAAAAGTTTAAGAATGCTACCAACTGCTGGTAAGCCTAATTTTTCAAAAACTTGCAGCATCTTCTTGCTTTACAGACCAAACAATGGGTAAATTGCACCACTAGTTCCTGAACTTTCAGCTAAGTTTCCTTTCGATTCTCACACTTACAATTTCGATAATAGAGCCCATAGGCTCTTAAGAGAGTTTCCTTTGCCACAATGCATATTTATTACTGAGGGTGAACGTTTGCCTGCACCTAATGCATCTGTATGTTTACACGCTATATATTTATCTATTCTCTATTCTATTTAGTTCGTACTATATATTACTCTATATATTTATCTATTCTTTATTCTATTTAGTTCTTACTATATATTGAGTACTAATCTTTTTACTGCTTAAAATTTAGACACTTAAAAATGAAAGAACCAATTCTATGAAGAATAGATAAATATATAGAGTAATATATAATAGATTTGAGTCAGTTTGCGAGATGTTGAAAATTAGTTTTAAAAAAAGTTTGATTTTAATAAAAAAGTCTTTAATGAAAAAGTCTTACATCCGGTTTGCCCCGGTATCTTAGTAAACCGATGATCACTAACACTCGGTTCATCAGAAAACCTGCCCATGAAAAATAAAGATGCGGGTTCGGTGATTTGAAAGTTATGTTAAAATAAACTCATACAGTCAAAATTAGTTATTAAATAACATTGAAGATAAAACCTCATGTGAAGCAAGCAGGATGCATATATAATGATATTTAAGATGACNTCACGCCCTCTTTGTTGTTGATTTTACAGAGCCTTCCACCGCGGGAAAGGTTAGGGTTCCTGGCGAGGGGTCAACGGCTAGCTAGAGCTTTCTCGATGATAATAGATGACCTCTACCAATTTATTGTGATGTAGCTCAGTGTTGTATACTGAGAGTATGTAGAATGTATTTTGTTTTCTTTACATTGTAATAAGGTTCTGGGTTGTATGAGTTTTAAACTTTTAGTTGTGCTCTGATTACTTAATTAAGTTATGATCTTTTTGCTAAATTATTCATTCTCTTTGTAGACGCCTGGTGTACACTGTAATTGTTTGATGTACATGGCGGGTTTGTGCGCGTCACTGTGAGCTTCCGCTGAAGTCCAGGGCGTGACACGCACAGTGAGAAATTGTACCGAATGTTCCAAAATAAATTAAAATCTCATTAACTAACGTCTACAATCAATAGAATCAGAGAAATTAGAACCCAAATTCTGCGAAAACACCGAACTAGTCGAACGAAAACATATCTGTCCAAACTCAGCAGGACATGTTGAGAACACTGATAAAAGCATAAGATTGGAGGGCAAATGCATCATTTTTAGTTGCACAAATGTTTAAGAATGCTACCAACTGCTGGTAAGCCTAATTTTTCAAAAACTTGCAGCATCTTCTTGCTTTACAAACCAAACAATGGGTAAATTGCATCACTAGTTCCTGACCTTTCAGCTAAGTTTCCTTTTGATTCTCAGACTTATAATTTCGATAATAGAGCCCATAGGCTCTTAAGAGAGTTTCCTTTGCCACAATGCATATTTATTACCGAGGGTGAACGTTTGCCTGCACCTAATGCATCTGTATGTTTACACGCTTTATATTTATCTATTCTCCATTCTATTTAGTTCTTACTATATATTACTCTATATATTTATCTATTCTTTATTCTATTTAGTTCTTACTATATATTGAGTACTAATCTTTTTATTGCTTAAAATTTAGACACTTAAAAATGAAAGAACCAATTCTATGAAGAATCAGTAGAATTTATAGTGTACATACGTTGGACGAACGAAAGTGTACTCCAAAATAGAAGTTACAATAAATTACTCAAATAAAATTGTATTGAAAGTTTAGTGACTTGCACGTAGAAATAAAAAGTACTCGTCCAAAAGACTACTTGGCTCACAATCACTGGTAGCCAAATGATTCTATGGCCCCGTTTGGCCTACATTCTGAAGAAGTGATTTCTGAAAAAATAATTTTGGTTTGAAAAAGTAATTTTGGTTAAAAGTTGTATAGGGTTTGACTGAGTTTAGATAAAAACGATTTTTTTGAAATAATTTTATAAAAATGTTTAGCAAAAATTTTTTGATGTTTGCATAAAGTAATATTTTTATTATTTTAAAATAACTTAAAGTCTAAATATAAATTTGAATTAAAATTAAAATTTTTAAATTTCAAAATTGTACAAAATTTAAAATTTGATATTTTAATTTAAAAAATAATTTTTAAAATTTCAAAATTTAAAATTTGAATTTTTTCAATTTTAATTTTAATTTTAATTTTCAAAGTTTAAATTTAAAATTTACTATTTAAAATTTAAAACCCAAAATTTAAAATATTAAAATAAAAAATTTAAAATTTAAAATAAAATTTAAATTAATTTTGAAATTTAAAACATAAAATATAAAATGTTAATTTTAAAAATTTGAAATTTATAATTTGAAGTCAAACTAGTAATTTGAATTTTTAAATTTTTAAATTTAAATTTTAAATTTATCTTGAATTTGAAATTTGAAATTTAAAATTTTAAATTTTAAAATCTAAAATTTGAGATTTGAAAATTAAAATTAAAATTTAAAATTAAAGTTTAAAATCTAGATTTTAAATTTTAGACTTGAAAAGTTGAAATTTAAAAATTTAANAAATTTTAAATTTTAAATTTTAAAATCTAAAATTTGAGATTTGAAAATTAAAATTAAAATTTAAAATTAAAGTTTAAAATCTAGATTTTAAATTTTAGACTTGAAAAGTTGAAATTTAAAAATTTAATATGAATTTATAATTTAAAAATTAGAATGAAACTTAAATTTAAATATTGAATCTAAAATTAAAAAAAAAATTAAAGTTTGAATTCAAAATTAAAATCAGATTTCAAAAATAATTTTTTTCTGCTTTTGATTCTAGAACTTTCAAAATTAATTTTCTAATTCTAAAAAACAGAATCAAATTTTACAACTCCCATTGTCGAACGCTCTACTGAGTCTAAAAGCGATTCCGAGCCTAAAATCACTTCTAAAATGCTAGGCTAAACAAGGCCTATGTGAAACAAGCTTATCGCACACTCACAGTGATGAGGTTGTCTTTGACAACCCATTCATTGCGCAATTTATTTTCTTTTCCATAAGAACATTCACATTGCATACTGTACAAAATTTCAGATAATTATAAAGCTAAATTTCACGGACAAGACCATTTTCATTTGGAATCTGTCCCATTTACATTCTAACACTTCTCAAACCAGTTTATTGTTAAGTAGACAAAACTTACAATCATTTTTCTTCTCCCCTTGAACATATCTGTGGACGAATTTCAATGACAAAAGTATAGCTTGATACAAACATATGTGGACGAATCTCAATGACAAAAGTAGAGCTTGATACAAAAGGAGAAGATAAGAAAGAATTTAAAAGAATCCTGAATCTTAAACCAGAATAGAAAGAAGGAAGATAAAATTAATAAAACTTGAAACTAGATAAGGATTTTGATGCCAGCCCCACAACATCTTCAAGTTGAAAATTAACTAATATGATGTTCATGGGCATAAAACTAAGTAAACAAACCCAGAAAACAAAACTGAACAAAAACATGAAAGAAAGAACTAGCATAAAAGTAATCAATCTTCCACTGCATGAAGCCTACCATCCAACAATCCAAGCTCCATTCCAACACACAATCACAAGAAGGATTGGAGGGATTTGCCTTCTACACCGACCAAAATCAGTTGGCTATACCGGAAACTCTTACTGAGTGTGTGGAAGAGTCAAGGAGGGTCGACCACTAATGGACATTTCTCAAACTAATAATCAATCAAGATTACAGTTCATCTGTGAAAGAGCTGACGCATAATAGTTTTGCTACTAATGCCTAGGCAACAAAAGTGGAAAAATTTGCCGAAATGCACAGCATTCATTTCCAATTTGTTACCATACGTTTAATTGTCTGAATCAGCGACTTTTCTCTATTTCCAGTATTCTTTTCTTTTCCCATAATTATCATATGTTGTATTCATTTTTGTCCTATCTGCTTACTACTATAAACAAATGCTAAACTCATGGTACTAACACGTTTAAAAGATCTTCGAACAAAACTGATAAATCGAAACAAATATTGACAAAAATAAAATTCACCAAGCAACACATGGACACTGAAACGCCGTCGGAAATAAGCAATTTGGTTGATTCATTCATTTTTCTACAATATATAGAAAGCGATTCCGTCTTGTATTTGGACCGAACACAGATTTTTCAAAATTAGCGGACAAACAGGCACATAACAGGTAGAGGAAAAGCTCAAGAAACAAACAGAGAGAAGGATTACCACCTCCTACACTAGTTTAACTTAATCCTTGCTCATTATTGGCACGGCCCCCCCGGCTGCAAGAATCTGCTGCTCCAGCTATAATCCGCCCAGAAGGAAAAATTGAACCAAATTTAGCAGTTTGCAATCGTTTAGAGACAAAAGTACTCAACATTAAGGGTAAAATTGTATAGAATAGCCCTGACGACGGCTTGATTTGAAATAACTAAAGAATCTTTGAAAATTTTAATTCCTGCCTAACTTTCAAGTTAAATAATGGGAAAACACTTTCAATTAGTCTAATTTAAAACACTTTCAATTAATCTAATTTGTGTAATTTTATGGATCTTCTGTTAAATAATTTGGATTTGACATTTGCTTTACAGAAATGTAGCCACAAAAATCACGAGAGAGGCTTGAATCAAGTCCAAAAAAGCAAACAAAGCATCCAAATGATGTTATAGAAGAGCCAACAAATTACTCAAACAAATGAAGTAACAAGCTAGGCAGTAAATTAATTTTAGGGAAAACTTCAAAAACCCCCCCTGTGGTTTCACACTTTTTCATTTTAGTGCCCTATAGTTTAAAGTGTATCAAGTTAGTACCCTGTGGTTTTTCACTTTATCACTTTAGTACTCTGTGATTTCGCACTTTATCACTTTAGTACCCTATGGTTTTAATTTTGTATCAAGTTTGTACCCTGTGATTTTTAAACCACAGTGTACTAAAGTGATAAAGTGCGAAACCACAGGGTACTAAAGTAATAAAGTGCAAAACCACAGGTACTAACTTGATACACTTTAAACCACAGGGTACTAAAGTGATAAAGTGCGAAACCACAGGGTACTAATTTGATACATTTTAAACCACAGGGTACTAAAGTGAAAAAAAGTGAAACCACAAGGGAGGTTTTTGAAGTTTTCCCTTAATTTTATAGTCCAGGTCAGTTCTATACATTTTTATCTAACATTAATAAATGGCATTTCCTTACCCTGAATAGAGCGTCAAGCTTGTTCTTCACAAGGTAACACTCTTGCCTGACTTGCTGCAAACAACCGAGACATCTGCATAAGGGTTTGGGTTTTCTTGTAAGAAAATATTGGACATCGGAGTTTTTACGAGGACTAACTTAATTAACGTGGTTGGTCCAAAGAAGGATTTGTTAAACACAAGAATTGGGAGCTTACCCCTCTAGGTTATTCTCGTCACAGCAACTTCGAAAAGCAAGACAGACATTTTTAACCCTTTGAGCACCAATGCTGTATTAACGAGACATCGAAGTCTTCAGTAATTGATCAAAACCACTTTCTCTCTTAAATATATTTACTAACTTAGCATACAGAAAACAAATTGTGAATAAAGGGGAGAAAAGAATATAATAATTGGGCATGGTCCAATTGAAATCTGCTCCCAAAACGAAAGATGATGCTAAATTCTAGTATGACATAAGATAATATGAACCTTACCTGAATAATGCCGCACTTTGGAACATGTATTTGAAGCTCAAAAATTTTGATTTTACTACCGAATCTTACAATATACTTAATCTCCTTATGTTCCAATTAGCATTTTATTGTATTTCTAACATTTTCCAAAGAATATGTTGCATCCTAATATAATATTCTGTTATTTAATGCAATATTCCAAAGAATCTGGCTAGAGTACATGCAGAGGCACAAAAGCCTCCGCGCTTCGAAATTATTTTGATGATTAGACATCTTATTGATCTCCATTAGGCATGTTTGTATCTACAAACCAAATTTCATGAATCTGCAACATCATTTATCTAATGAATGAACAATCTGAAATGAAAAGCGGAAAATGAAAATCTCATAAAAAACAGTAGTATAAGTCTTAAATTTCACTTGATTTAAATTGTTCTATACTGTTAAGCTTGCAAAAACGGCACATCAGTTATTAAAATAAACAATTTTGAGAACTTTTAATCACTAAGCAAATGATGTTGAAAAATCATGAAATTTTGGATTTTAGATCATTCCTAGAGTGTAGATTATGTCTAATAAGCGGATCGTCAATTCAGATGTCCCACCGTCAAAAATAATTTGAAAATACGAAGGCCTCCGTACTTCCAAAACTACTCTATCTTAGACTTAGGATTTGAAGTGCAAATAGTTAAACTCTAACAGAATTTGACAAAAGCTTTTAAGCATGTTCTAGCAAAAACAAAATGAATAATAGGTAGGCAGTAAAATCAACTTAAGTCCAGATACCCATATCTAATGCCCTAAAATTCAGGTATGGTTCACACATTTTCACCTGGATATGTAGGCCGAGGCATATTTTTATAAAAAATGAATGTAATAAGAACTAAGAGGGGATAACTTTGCTAAAAATGGGGGATGATGTAAAACTAAACCTGGCACTGCTTCCCTTAAGCTGGTGGACATGTGCATCAACCTTCCTGAAATCCACAATCTGCTGATCCCTTCAGACAGAAAACAGAGACAAATATGATAAAACCCACCCACCGAAAAAATCAAAATCCTGTAAAAAATTTACACGGCAGAGAGAAAAGAACTAGAAAATTTTAAGATCAAATCAACTCACAGGGTCCTGCTGAGTTCGTTGAGAAGCCTCTCAGAGTCCTCAAAAAAAAGAGAGACAACTTCAGAAACAAAGTTAGGGTTGTTCTCATCCTGCAGATGCTGCAGTTCTGTGAACTGGGCATCCAGAAACCCCTTCCCATCCACACCACCAAAAATTTTAAAAAATCCACAGAAAAGAAAAAAAAAATCAAACATGAGATCATAGAAAATAGAAACAATGGAGATTTTTTTTTTTCTTGAGTTAGGGGTTCTTGATAGATACCTCATGGTAAAGTGCTGAGGTGAAATCAACATACCTCCTCTGTAATCGGCTCACCTCCATCTCTAAGCCCCAAAGTCTTTAGAAGCCTTTTCTCGAAGGACATGAGAAGATGAAAGACAAGCTTTTATTTGAAGAAAAGGAAAGTCATAGTTTTCGGAGAAATTCTATTGTATATAATGAATTAACGATAATGAATTCCCAGCCATAATTAGTTAATTTGGATTGGCCAAAAATTCAGTACAGATATAATACGAATAAAATTTGTATCTTAATTTTAAAATTTATTGAAAAATATGGCTATAAAATAAATTCGTCAATTATTCGGATACGTGGTTTATACAAATAGTATACGTTCACCAATTAAAAATTTGGGATAAAAAATTCGGCTATTAATTTTTTTTTTTTCCTCTAGATTTATGCTATTAGCATAAATACNAAAAAAAAAATAAATTAGACGAATTAAAATACCAAGAAATAAAAATATAAGAATTCTTAATACTCATAAATACTAGCAAACTATATTATACCCCATAATTCGGCACTTCACATGCAGATAATAGCAAATATTAACTCCACTCTTAATCATGGAAAATATGAATTTGTTGTTTTGTACCAGATGAGTGGGCGTGCGATAGTGGAACAGCGGAACTCGAAACCAGATGGCGAGTGGCAGCGCTCGGTCTCGCGGGGGCTTCCGATGGCAAGCGGCGAGCGGCGGGCGTGGTTCCGAACTTCCGATGCTCGATCTCGCGGAGGGTTTCTATGGCGACTAGCGAGCGGTGCCCGTCCGGAGTGGTTCCGAAGAATCGGAACTTCCAATGCTCGGCCTCGCTGGGCGTTCCGATGGCGAGCGGTGCGCGGCCCGGCGCGAGGATGGTTCCAAAGAACCAGATCTTTGTTGTATTTTTCAAACATAATTTATTTTTAGTTAGTTAATTGAGAGATAATAGATATTATAAAATTTTAAAATATACAATAAAAATTTACAATAAAAATTATATTTTATAATTTATATGTTATATTATATTAGAAAATATCTACAATATCCTATATTATTTTTATATTTTTGAATTCTAATAAATTTAAAATTTAAAGTATATTGTCTATGCTACTTATAAAAGTGTGAGTTTTAAATTTTTTTCCTCTTCCCAAAAATGTCTTTACTCTTTTACTAATATTTTCATATCCAATAATTTTCAACCAATTATTTCAAATAATTCACTAAATAATAATTTATTCTCAAATAAGGATATTAATTTTTTGTCATTAGATCTTATCTAACGATTGAAAAAAAAAAGTATTTGTCACTTTTGTAACAATGCCATGCCCCGGGGCCTAAAACAGTAACTTTTCATGTCACGCCCCGGATTACTTATTTTTCCGGACACGCTAACAGACCCACCGTATACACAGAAATTTTTTCTGTATACGAAGTGAAGCTGTATCTGTACTTGTAATCATACAACACTACAACCAGTAGTATAGAGCTGCTAAAGAGAAATACAAAAATAAACAACAGAGGTTCATTATACATACGTAACACCCAGGTATACAAAAACACTCGCTCCAGCGAGATACAAATAATAGTATGTATAATAGCCCAAAAACTACAACTACCTGTAGCTGGTACTCCTCTAACTCTGTGACTCGTCAGGAAGGGCTCTGACTCGCAACACCATTTTCACGATCAGTATCAGCAGTAGCAGCAGCTGCAACCGAAGGTTTTACAAAAGATCCACAACTGGGTGTCAGAACTACTGGAAAAAGAAGTAGTACTCAGTGGGTACCGCTACCGACCTCAACGGCTCACCCACTGAGTCTACAGATGATATGCTCAATGATAGTAAAGAACTGAAAACAATCTACAGCTATATCCACTATACTATCATGATCCAACACTATCTGTAGAATAAGGCAAGCTCTGACCCAATCTCACTGGGGACTGTGAATATATCCATCCCGCCTATCGAAGCTATACAGCTACCTCCACGCTAAGCCGTCAGTGGAGAGCAAGTCCAACCAGGACAAACCGACATCAACGCAAAAGCACTAAGACCGACTCCGGAGTGGCACTCGTGGGCGCTACCCAACCAAGTATACAAGCGTATCTCTGCCGAGCTCAATCAGACTCTCACAGGCTATAGTCGAAGTAAACAGGATCTAACAACCAAACTCACATGCCTTTCGCACAATCTGATGCAAAAACAGTAATCTGGATCCACCGTCAATCTTAACGGCACTCGTCAAACCGGAACAGCCTAAACACTGCTGTAAAAATAAGTTCGGCATCTCAGCACGAGCGTAAATGCATTCTACACTAATCAGGGTATCCACCACCCACAAACTGCGGCGATACAAATAAATTACGGCTCCCAGAGCTAAATCTGGCAGTTTTAACATATGACGGTGTAGAAACGCAAGTTTTCTCCTAAGTCAATTCCAAGTCCAACATGTATATTTAACTAACATTTTAAGCTCCAAACTCAGATTTCATAAGCATGCAAATCACTAGTTTGAGCTAAATACATGATATACAATTGACTAAACTTACATGTGGTCAACTACTAAACTTAGGAGGAAATTCGAAAATTCCGGTAGCTTAAACATCAACCCATCTCTAGAGCTAAATCCACGACAGCGAGGAGTCACCGGAATCCCTGCCAAGCTCAGCCACAACCAGCAACAAGCCTCTCTAAGCATTTAAACACCAAAACACCAAAAATCCATAAATATACCAAAAATTCGGCACTTAAAGCTAAAATTCTTTCAATTCTAATGTCAAAACTCACCTATCATACTTTAAATCCACAATTTAGGTGAAGAGCACTCTCAAAACCAGTAAGGAAAGGTGGAGCAACCTCCTCTGGTTGAAAACTCCAGCTCCCTCCACAGCTTGCATCAAGAAAACCAAGAAAACTCAAATTTTAGCTCTAATACTGCAGCAGCTCAGAGTAACGTGAAATTGACATTGCTAACCTCAACCAAATTCAGTTAAAATGGGCTTCACGAAATCTTCAGAAAGTCTTCTAACCAACAAACCAATTTTGTGGCAAACGGAGCTTCCTACGTCGCACACGAGCCAAAACGCCGATGGTCGCTGCTGGAACTCTGCTAAAACAGCAATCCTCAAGGTGAAAATGGTGAAATTTGGAGTAATTTGAGGGTTAAAGTGCAAAATAAAGCTTCTCTGTGATGAAGGGATGAAAAGGCTTCTCAGGGGTCGAATACCATCTATTTATAGTGAGGTGAGATGATATAATAAGCCTCAGGAACAAGAGCTGCCAACCTGCTGTCCTGCAGGAACGGGCACTTTCGGGCGCCCGAAATCGTGTTCTGAGCTTCTGAATCCTCCAGGCTGCACAAAGCTCCCACTTCGGTTCCTTCGCCTGCGGTCTGCTGTGCCCATAACGTGGTCCGGCAGACCTCAGCTACTACAAGACACGTGTCAGCACAATCGATATTCACGAAGTAAATTTTCGGATCCACTTCTGAGCGCCCAGAACACAGGATCCGAATTGGCTTCCAGTTCTGCTCAAACTAGCACTCAAGTTCTGGGGGACCCAAACCCAGTTCTGGGCGCCCGAAACTGGCAAAACTTCAGTTTTGCTTATTTGAGTGCGTCGAGTCCATTTCTGCATCCATTTCGTGTAGAAACAACTTCGACTCAGTCCGACACTCTCCAGATGTGTCGACCAGTCACTAAAACTGTAGCCAATCCTATCCAAAACTTTGGAACACTACATTTCACAAATCAGAATTGCGAAATTTTTTTTTGAAACGGTCTAGCCCATGTGACGCACAGATCTGCCACAAATACAAAGTTCTCCTACCCACACAGACAGAGTCTCCTTTGTATTTGTACGTGTACTCAACAATAACAACAACAGGATCATAACTCACAACCTACATTTACCAATCCACAAGCAATAGATGCGATACAATTGCATACAGCTAGCCATCCTTAAAGATGATGTATGCATCTAAACACTCCTTATACACTGGACGATGCGATGCACATTACAACAATCATCCTATTTAAAAGTGTTACCCAAACGAAAACTTTTGTTTCTAAACTCTATTTGTTTACCCATGAAAACCATTCGAAAATCTTTTAAAACTATTTCTCACACGGAAACTCAATATTTGAAAACCAACTATCTCGAGGGGTAGAAAACCACAAGGCGTGAATCCATAAATCCAAGTGCTGAAGATTTATAAAACTCCGATTGCATGCGTAATAGGAAACACCAACTCATACAAGTTCATGATTATTCAAAGGGTAAAGTTTATTATTACCCCCTGAACTTTTGGCGAAGTTTCACTTTACCCCTCGAACTTCTAAAATTGATATCTAACACCCTAAACTTTAATATTTCATTTATGTTACCCCTTCCGTTAGTTTTCCATCAAGATCCGTTAACCGGAAACTGACGAAAGGAATAAAACGAATGAAATATTAGAGTTTAGGGTGTTAGATGTCTATTTTAGGAGCTTAGGGGGTTAAGTGAAACTCGCCAAAAGTTTAGGAGGTAGCAGTGCAATTTACCCCTTTATATGCATTGTGGCAAGTGTGGCCTTGGGCATTGTGGCTTATAGTAGGTTTGGCTATTCATCCTCAAAATTGAAGATCGGATCGTATTCACATAGGGTCTTGGTTTGAGGGAGATAGCTCCCCCTCAAGCGGTGTGCTTCGAAGTTGTCACCATTGGGCGTAGTTAAAGTCTCCCCAGAAGACGATCCCTCAGGTGTAGCGGCAGAGTCTCCCCAATCGATAGGGATTTTGGTTGTGAGTTTTGGGATTAACCATATGCACCCCGAGTAAATTGGGTAAAAGCCAAGTGAATGGAAAAGCATGCATGCATTATCATACTTATGATCATTTATCTGTTGACCCAGTTTTCTTTCAGGCATTGTAATAACTTTGCATTAGTTGGTTTGCAATCTATCTATCATTTTCTTATATATGTCTGAATAGACCTAGTGCGCGAGTCGGCGTGGTCGGCGGCCGAACTCGCTGGGAACTTTGTTGTAGTTCTCATCCCACTAACCATGCAGGTGCTAGCGCAAGTGGGGTGGTCGAGATTCGCGGCATGGTTATCGTGCTCTAGATAGTTGTCACACCCCGCGACCACCCGCCTATTTGGCAGGGTCGCAGCGTGCCGACAGACCGCCGAACGGACAGAGTTTTTCCTGTACGTCCTGGGCGTCGCAATCTGTACAATACGAAGGTTCCAACCAGGAACTGATATCAATCAAGATTGCATAAGGAAGTATCAAACATAAAACTACTTGCTATTACAAGCGTTCATAATCATACACATTACATCACATTTTATTTTCTTTTACATTGGTCTTCCAAATACAATCTGAGTTATTACATCACTTTACAGGTTTGATACATTTTGTTTCACCGTCCTCTAGTCCCCTAAGCTAGACTGTCTCAGGGTACTGCTACCTCGGTCTCTGGGCAGGGCGTTATCTACGGAGCTACGCCCTTGCCTCGCGTTGCCGCGCCGCTCACGTGCGAACCTGAAACACCCCAAAACAACGTGGGGTAAGAACCAACTCCATGGTTCCCAGTGGGTATGGCCACCCAAGGAAAAAGCTCGACCAATAGGTCCGAGGAGGCACTGCAACATGTTAGTTCAACAATATACAACAGATATATATATATTCAATATTGAAATACATGCCATGTCTCACAATATACGATATGAAAATCATGCAACTCTAGTAGATCAATTGATTCTACAATTTACTTGGCTAATTTTAGCTCATATCATCCAACTCTAAGGTTTCTACTACCTTAGGATCACATTCAAGTCCACTGGCATCTAAGGTCTCTATTACCTTAGCTCTTGCCTCAATCACCAGCTTACAAGGTTCCCACTACCTCTATCAAGCTAACCACCCGACTCGGCTTCGAGTCAATCATCCGCGGATAGTCTGTGCATCGGTTGCTTAACAGCCTTCCGCCCTCTAAGACTCAGCCTCTTAGCGGCGAAATTGTCGCACACGCTGAACTCGGCTCGAGTCACTTGACATAGCCATTCTGGCGGCGAACACGGCGTCCTTACCCAGCATAGACTAGAGTCATGATTTAGCCATCTGGCGGCGAACTCATCGCTCTCACCCAACAATGGTTCAAGTCACGACTCAGCCATCTGGCGGCGCACGCATCGCTCTTACCCAGCAATGGTTTCAGTCCATCCTGGTGGTCTAATCCACATTCGGCTTAACCACCTAGCGGCGAAATCGTCGTACACGCCCAACCGTGGTTCAAGCCTCGAGCGGTGAACACCATGCGCTCACCCCCAATCCTCCCTAGGTATCAACCTCGGCGGCGAAGTCGTCGCACACGCCCTAACCTTGATACCAGGGTCATCACAGGTCCTGGGACTCCGGAATCCACTTCCACAGGTCGAGGATCCGTATCCAACCCTGAGCTGTCGACCTACAACATCCTATTGGCTGCTACCACTATGCTCAACAACCTAGGTTCAATGTCACTCTAGGTTTACTACACATCATGACCTAGGTTTTAACACTCAAGGTCCTATGTCTCTGTCACATAACCTAGGAACAAACGCTAGGTTCTATATCATCTCTACCTAGATGTCAACTTCTAGGTTCACTTGTTCAACCTATGTTCTTTAACACTAGGTTCGGTGCCACTCGATCTATTCGACATCCTAGTTGTCCAATCGAGTATTTCACACTACTATGACCACTGTCGAATTCTTTACTGACTCTAGGATCATCAATCCCATTCATATGCATATCATCACAATGCTACTCATGCATTTGTGCAGTTATCTAGCATTTACATATCATGCATTCTATGATATTTATATCATTTTATATGCATCTACTTAGCATTTTGCATCATATTGTCCACATGCATTATTTAGCATTAGCTACATGTGCCATCTACATGCCTCATTTACACTTATATGAATCAACATGGATTCTTAATTTTCTTAGACATACAGGCGACCTAGTCGCTTCGGTAAGCACAACCCACCTTAGCTTGCTTTCCGATTGCTTGTCGACAGTTGCAATCGGCCTCCCGCGGCACTCGGCACCCGATTTGGCCCGAACTTGCAGTTGCGCCTCAACCGCGCGTCGCTTCACAGTTTCAAGAATTAAAGGTCTTCGTTTATGTGCCACGGTGCTCAGGATCCACTTTCATGATTTATGGACGCCGCCTCGGCCCTCCAGGCGGAAACGAAGCTCCGAACGTCCGTTTCTCCAATATCTTCGCGTAGGCTCGACGAATCGCCGAACCGACTTTCCCAACGCTTCTGAATACCTAGCAATTAGGTTTACACACCCTCAAATGAGATCAAACTCATTTATTTACAAAAACCCCAATTTGGAGCCATAGGTTTGCACTATAGCAAACAACTCCAACAAAACTCTAGATTCTAGCGTTAATACTCTATTAAGCATGCTAGAACACCAATCAAACCATTTCTAAAGCAAGAAATACAAACCCTAGGTTTCTACCATTATAGGGTTTAGAAGCTTACCTTTTTAAGCTTGCTCTAATGGTGAGAGGAAGAAAAAGATGATGATGGTGATGATGATCCCCTTCTTCTCCTCCTCCTTCTTCTTCATTTCCTTCTTTTTCTTTTCTTTCTTCTTCTTTCTCCTCTTCTCTTTCTTCCTCTTCTTCACGTACAGAGAGAGAGAGAGCGGTAAGGGAGAGTGAGGGAGCAATGAGGGAGTGCGAGAAAGAGAGAGGAAATCCCTCTCTTAACCCCACTATTGTAACAATATGCCAATAAGCCCCTCCACTTTTCCATCTGTGCACTGCCCAAACTGGGCATTTTTTGTGCGAAGGGACCAGTCCCTCCTCGGGAGGACCGGTCCCCGAGAGCAACTCCACGCAACACGCATACGGGGACCAGTCCCTCTGGGGGAACCTATAAGGAAGTGAATTCTCGAAATACGAGGATTGTACTTCATCCAGGATCGACTAATTGTCGAAAGTATACCCTTTGTGGGAGTTGAGAATGTCCCAAACACAAAAAGTTCTTTGGAGTTGAGTCCGCGAGAGCAAATGATGCAAACTGCATCATTGGGCTAAGATTACTCTCGGGGACCGGTCTCTGGAGGTGAGAGACCGGTTCCCCTGGCTGGGTGTAGCGGGGTTGCGTGATGCAACCGGTCCCTGGTAGGAAGGGACCGGTTCCCGACCGTGGTCCCAGCGAGAAGTGCCAAAAATTGGCTAAGTCCTGAAGATCGAGCTCTCGGGGACCGGTCTCTCAGGCGAAGACCGATCTCCCGAGGACCGGTCTCCCGGGGAGAGACCGGTTCCCGAACGCGTGCGCCCGAGGGAAGCTCTCGGGGACCGGTCCCAGGTCGGGGAGACCGGTCCCTCCGCGCGAAAACTGCCCAGTGAGGGCAGTGCACAGGGGTGAAAGTTGAGGGGCTTTTACGCAAAATGGCCTTTATTTGAGTGGGCTGAGCCCTCTTTCTCCCTCACACTCTCTCATTTCACTCTCTCTCTTACTCTCATTTCTCTCTTGCTCTCTCTCTCTAGAAAGGAAAGAAGGAGAAGAAGAACAAGAAGGAGAGGAAGGAAAAGAAGAGGAAGATAAGGAAGGAGAAGAAGAAGGAGATCAAGAGGAAGGCTTTGAGCACCTCCAACTCCCTCTCCTCTTCCCATTGGAGTAGCTCTTGAGGTAAGCTACTAAACCCTAGCTTCTAGAACTTAGGGTTTTTGGGTTTTATGCCTTGGAATGGGTCAAATGGACCCTAAGCAAGCTTCTAAATAGATCAATCCCAAGAATCTAGGGATTTATTGGGTGGTTTGCTATAGGTGCAAATCTAGGGCTCCAAAATGGGGTTTTTGTAAAAGTATGAGATTGATCTCATTTGAAGCCTTGGAAACCCTATTGATAGGTCCCAAAACGCGGGGGCGAAGTCGATTTCGACATTCGGCGAACCGACGTGGAGTTCTCGGCAAAGTTGGGCCGGGCTAGTGTTGATTCGGGCGAGGAAGGCTAAAGCCTTTTCGTAAAGCTCGCCGAGAAGGATTTTTCAAGCCTCTACATCGATTAAAGGTGGGGGGTGTCATCCGAAACTTTCGAGCTCCTTTCTATGTCTTAGATTGCATTTAATCTCATCTCTTCATGTTGCATTGTAGGATTGCATAGTAGCTCCATTCCCTATGCTTTCTAATCCATGACCTAGTGTATTTGGAACGCTTGGTAATTTAGATAGGTGAGGATTGGGTCGAGACGTGAATCCTATGGTGCGTAAGAAAAGAGATGAACCCGATGGAGGTATTGATGATATAGAAAGTAGTGTTATTGTCAAAGAACAAACGAGTGACATCCAAACATTGAATGATAACGAGTGGCATTAATGTAGTGTAAATAACACTGGAGGTCGATGGACCTAGGGATAGGTGGATCCCTTAGAAAATGCCTTGTGAACAATGAATTTAGAAAACTAAATAGTATTGCATGAATATCGGGAATCGATGATTCCACAATAGTTGTTGACCCTAGTGTAGGGCGTCCTTACTCGGAGAGGATTCGATTGGGTTATTGACTCTAGTTGTAGAGCCTCCTCACTTGGAGAGGATCGGATTGGGTGTAGACCCTAGTTACAGTGCGTCCTCACACGGAGAGGACGGATCTAGCTCACAGTCTGCGTTGTGGGTGGCATCGCCATCCAATCCCCACATGGAGGGGATTGTCGTCGAGTACTCCGGAGTGTCGCGCGACTAGGACCACTTGGAGGTCCGGACCACATTAGGCTTTTTCTCAATAGTATTACGTAGACTTGTCGGATCGGCGAACCGAGTCCACCAACGAGTTAGAAATATCCCTAATTTAGTTTCTACAAGGTCAATTTACCTTTAAACCGACCTAGGGCAAAAGCCCAAATTTTTGGTGCCCTAACAATATCATATATCACAATATACCATATTGATCTCTAAGGTAATAAAAAATAGGCTTATTTCCCTCTAGAGGTTCAACTTAAACTATTTCTAGGTCATCTAAGCCATTCTTAGGGCATATAAAACAAACCCTAGAATTCTACCATGAGAGCTCATAGAGAAACATGGGTTTTTATGGATTTTATGGTCTCAACAAGGTTTCCATTCATGTAAGAAGATCAAAATCAAGTGTTCTAGGGTATAAAACCAAACCCTAACATCAATCTTACAAGAAACCTTACCTTAGCCCACTAGCTCTCCAAACTCCACCTTGTTGGAGAGCTCTAGATCCTTCCAAGCTCCAAAATCTCCTTCAAATCCCCAAGTTCTCCTCGAATCCACCTTTAACCCACCTTGGGAGAGAACTTCTAGAGAGAGAGGGAGAGAAATGAGAGAGGAGAGTGTTCTCACTGCTGTGAATGAGAGAGGAGTTGGGGTGTATTTATAAGCTACTACAATTGCAACCAAGCCCTCCGTTTCTTTTTATTTGCAGCAGACTCAATCTGCTATTCGCAGCACTGTGTACCGGTACGCGAGTGGGCGTCACCAGTACGCCCCTGTTCATCATCCCCAACCCGAGAGCTGGCTATTCTCGGGTTGCAGTAGGGTACCGGTACTACCTAATTTAGTCATCGGTTAATAGACTTGACAAAGGCCAAACCCGAGAGCTGTTATTCTCAGGTGCTTGCTTGGTACCGGTGCTGCCCTGATGCTTTACCGGTTAACAATGCTCCAAACTGCAATTTTGCATTGTTTCGACTCCAATTCGCGCCGAGCAATACTAAAACCTTTCTAACTCTCTTGAAATTCAACTTTAACCCTTCCAACATTGTTGAAATGTTAACTGGACTTTGTCCAACTATTTCTCTCGCACACTTTGGTCAATTTTACTAAAGTTTGATATAGTCTATCGAAGTTTCGGTATATTATATTCTCCACCCTTTAAAATTAGTTTCGTTCGCGAAATTAATACATATCTTAGTTTGTCAACTCAAATACGTAAGGATACATCTTTCGCATAGTCTCCTCGAGCTCCCAAGTGGCTTCACGTATCGCATGGTTGCTCCACTGGACTTTTACATATGGAATTATGCGACTCCGTAACTTCCTTTCTTCTATATCAAGGAAACACACCGGGTACTCCTCATAGGTCATGTCCTCGTGCAAGTCCACCGGTTCATACTCTAGCACATGTGTCGATTTGTGGATATACTTGCGAAGATTTGATATATGAAATACATTGTGAACTCCCGCAAGTCTCGGTGGTAATGCAAGCTTGTATGCCACCGCACCAACCCGCTCCAATATCTCAAACGGTCCGACATACCGGGGACTTAACGTCCCACGGACTCCAAACCGCTTTACTCTTCGCATCGGCGATACTTTCGAGAACACGTGGTCTCCAACCGTAAACTCTAGATCTTTTCTACGCTTGTCGACATAACTCTTTTGCTGAGGTTACGCCGTCGCAAGCCGTTGGCAGGCAAGGCGAACTTTCTCCTCGGCCTCCCGCATCACATCCGGGCCAAGAGCAATTTTCTAGGCCACATCATCCCAATGAATAGGAGAGCGACACTTCTTTCCATAACGGGTCTCGAATGGCGCTATCGCGATACTTTCTTGATAACTATTGTTGTATGCAAATTCCGCTATCGGTAAATAATCGTGCCATCCGCCCTTGTAATCAAGTACACACGCCCGAAGCATATCTCAAGAATTTGTATTGTTCTCTCTGATTGGCCATCACTTTGAGGATAAAATGTCGTGCTAAAGTCGAGCCGTGTGCCCAACGCGTCTTTTATGCTCTTCCAAAAGTGAGATGTGAACCTAGGGTCTCGATCCGATACAATGGACACCGGAACCCCATGTAGTCTCACAACCTCGTCAAGATAAACTTGAGCCATTTTGTCTTCGGACCACGTGGTATTGATAGGCAAGAAGTGTGCCGATTTCATCAATCGATCCACTATCACCAAAATTGCATCATGTTTGCCTTGAGATCGAGGCAAGCCAGTCACAAAATCCATGGCAATATCTTTCCATTTCCACATGGGTATAGATAAACTTTGCAACTTTTACGCAGAAAACCGGCGCTTCGCCTTTACTTGTTGACACGTGAGACATTGCGCCATGAATTCCCCAATATCTTTCTTCATGCCGGGCCACCAATAATGCACTTTCAAGTCTTGATACATCTTAGTGCTGCCCAGGTGTATATTATAGGGAGATTGATGCGCTTCTTGCATAATCGCCTTTCGAATGTCCTCGTCCTTAGGCACACACCATCGATTTCTGAATCGAAGTGCACCATCTGTCCCAATGCCAAAATCATCGACAGTACCGTTCTCAACTTCACCCCGCACCTTTTGGAGATATGGATCAGAAGCTTGTAGCTCTTTAATCCTCTCCAACAAGGTTGGTTGTACAACCAATGCGGCAAGGCTAGCCGGCACTCCCGGAGCCACTGCCTCAACTCCAAACCGTTGCATTTCTTTTTGCAATGATGGTTGGGGTGTGATTGCCGAAGCCAAATTTTCCACCGATTTTCTACTTAGAGCATCAGCCACGACATTAGCTTTTCTTGAGTGGTATAGAATAGTAACATCATAGTCCTTTAGCAACTCTAACCACCGCCGCTGTCCCATATTTAACTCCTTTTGGGTGAACAAGTATTTAAGACTTTTATGATCCGTATAAAGACCACAATGCTCACCGTACAAGTAATGCCTCCACAACTTTAGCGCGAATATCACCTCGGCTAGCTTAAGATCATGAATCGGGTAGTTCTTTTCATAACTCTTCAATTGACGAGAAGCATAAGCTATCACTCGCCTGTTTTGCATCAAAACACACTCGAGACCAATATACGAGGCATCACTGTACACCACAAAGCTCTCCCCCAGCGTCGGTAAAGCAAGAACCGGGGTCGATGTCAATCTTTTTTTTAATTCCTCAAAGCTCTGATCGCAATCATCGCTCCAAACGTACTTCACCCCTTTGTGCGTAAGGCGTGTTAGTAGAGTAGTTATTTTAACAAACCCCTCCACGAACCGCCAGTAGTATCCCGCAAGTCCAAGAAAGCTACGAATCTCCGCAACACTTGTCGGGTGAGGCCAATCCTTAATTGCCTCGACTTTCTTCGGATCCACCAAGACTCCGCTCTCGGATATCACGTGGCCTAAGAAGTAATCTCCGAAAGCCAAAAGACACATTTCTTTAGCTTGGTATAAAGCTTCTCTTTTCGGAGTATTTGCAACACAGCCCTCAAATGTTCCTCGTGTTCCTCCTCGCTCCGTGAATAAACCAACACGTCGTCAATGAACACCACGATGCATCGATCCAACAACAGTCGAAAGACCCGATTCATCAAGTCCATAAATGCTGCAGGGCATTAGAAAGCCCAAACGGCATTACCGTGAACTCGTAGTGGCCATACCGCGTACGATACGCCGTTTTGTGTACATCCTTTGGCCTGATCTTCAACTGATGATACCCTGATTAGAGATCAATTTTCGAATATACCCGTGACCCTTGCAACTGGTCGAATAGATCATCGATTCTTGGTAACGGGTACTTGTTCTTGATTGTCACTTTGTTCAACTCGCGATAATCCACGCAGAGTCGAAGTGTGCCATCCTTTTTCTTCACAAATAGCACCGGAGCTCCCCACGGTGACATGCTCGGCCTCACAAAGTCTTTATCGAATAAGTCTTGCAACTGAGCTTTCAACTCTACTAGCTCTACCGGTGCCATTCTATACGGAGCCTTTGAAATTGGCGCCGCCCCGAGAATCAAGTCAATGACGAACTCGATCTCCAAGTCCGGTGGCAATTCTGGTAACTCCGCTGGAAATACATCCGGAAACTCGCATGCTACTCGGATACTCCCAATTCTGGGTTCTCCCTTTGAGTCTCTACCATTGTCGCCAAATAGGCCACACATCCGTCTTTAATCATTTTCCTCGCCCTCGCCGCCGATACGGTCGCCGCGAAGCGCGAGCTTATGCCTGATATACTAACTCCTCTTGATTAGGCTCACGAAAAATGATCACCTTGCTCTCACAATCAATAACCGCATAATACTTAGAGAGCCAATCGATCCCCAAGATTATATCGAAGCCCTACATTTGGTTTAGCACTAGCAAATCTGCTGGCATAATCCAGTCGCCTATCTGAATTGGGCAAGCCAAGCAGTCCTCATGAACACTAAATGAATATTCTGGTGCCCCAACCCACCAATAATCCGGGATATACAATGCTTCAATGCCATGAGTTTTTGCAAATGATGCACTGATGAATGAATGAGATACACCTGTATTGAATAATTCTCTAGCTCTAGTGCCATTGATTAGAACAATACTTGCCACCATGTCATCTGGAACTGCAGACTCCTCCACCTGAGTGGCAAAAACTCGTCACTAGGTGCTCGTGATCCCTCCGTCTGATGCGATGCTGATACACGTCCAGCCGACATAGCCGGCGGCAACCCCGCGAGTTGTCTTAAGGTAGAAGGAACTGATGCCGCCGTCGGTACAGACGACGCCCAACTCGGGCACTCTCGGGCCATATGCCCCGCTTGGCCGCACTTGTAATACTTTCCATCGCGTTGCGGGCATGCCGGCGGTCGATGATCACTGCCGCAAATAGCACAACAAGAAGGCCTCCAACTCCTCGACTGCTGCCGGGGATATCGAGGGGGCTTCTTTGCATGCGACCGACCCTCAGCACCACCCACAGACCGCTTCTTGCCTTTGTCTCTTTCCTTGTCCATAGACCTGCGCTCTTCTCGCGCATAGGCATTGCCGTGCTCCGCCCACAATGCTAGATCGAAGACCTCTGCAAAGGTCATGAGCTTGAACCATTGCACGGCCTTGGCAATCTTCTGCCGAAGTCCTCGCAAGAACCAGTCGGCCCGATCCCGGTCATCTCGAACAACCTCCGGGACACAATCGATAATGTAGGAGAACTCTTGCCATAGTTCCCCACCAATCGATCACCTTGCCTTAACTTGCGAAATTTATCTTGCAACTTCCGCTTCTCGGTATCAGAGAAGTAGTTCGCGAACATTAATCGCCGGAACTCCTCCCAAAGCATAGGCGGAAGGTCGGGGGATCGATCGCGCTTCACCCACTACCACCACACCTTCGCCGCCTTCTCCAAACAATGGGTGGCGAGGTGCACCTTATCCTTCTCCAAGGTATAAATATTCTCGAAGAGCATCTCCATCGAGTCAATCCATGACTCCACCATCGACGGCTCGACTTTCTCCCCGTCGAACACGGGTGGGTTGAACTTCTTGAACATAACGAGAGCTGCAAGCGCATGCTCTCGCTCCTCCTCTGCCACAGTACTATCGGGATTTGAGGTTCCCAAACCGGCCGGCACCGCCGTGACTGGCATAGCTGCCGCGGCCACGCCCTCCACCACAGTCGACACTACTACAGGGGGCGCAGGGTGCTCGGCCCCCACTTGAGTCGCCGCCCCCTGCTGTCGCTCCAAGGCCTCTTGAAGCCTTTGAATCTTCTCCCCCTGGCGTTGAACGGATTTCGCTTGCCGCCGCACTACTCTAATAAGCGCGGACACTTGCTCCCGAAGCTCCCCGTCGCCGGTCGCTCCGGATTGCTCGGGGGCCGCATTCGGCTCCTTGAGCCTCGACCTTGTTCGGGGTCTACCATGAGGCATCGCTTCCTGAAATGTACCAATTCATGTTAGCTACAGAACCAACATACTCAAAAAAATCCAATCCAGTGAAAGCAAACGAGTGAAATCATTCTCATTCCAAAGCATTATGTCGTTGGCCGCCCAACACAACACGTGAAATAGAGAACAAATATCAACTTGGATTAGCCCCTAACAACATTAGAGACTTACTAACATCAACCCAATCATGAAGCTTTCGCTATACTTTGATTCTATGCCACTCACGTTTTCTAGATCCGTAAGGTTTTCTATTTCCTAAGAGTCTCTAGGTTCATCCTATACTTTCACTTTTCAGGCTCTGATACCATTATATCTGTCACATCCCGGGACCGCCTATTCTATCGATTCGGGCACGTCGAGCAGACGCCGAACGGACAGCACCTCCCCTATCCGACCAAAGCTTATCACAAGTACTGATCAAGTATATATGAATTCTACACAGCGGAACAAAGATATACATGGCTTGCACGAGGACAAGCAATAGCCAAAAGTGAAAGTACTAAACTACACATTATACAAGTACAATGATTAACTTTCAATCACTTACATGCATTAAACCACATGTTACATTTACATTCTTTTCATTATTTTTTTTATACATCACATTGTAACGTATCACTTTTCCGTAAAAGTGTGCCGAGTTTCGTCGAAATGAGCAGAACGCGGAGTTGGACAAGTTAGAATGAGCTACAATGGGTTCTAAGACCTTTAGGGCCATTGTATAGGGTGTGTGGACCCGTGAGAGCAAGCCTGTGAAAATCTGGCTAAGTACCAAAATTTGTGCTCTCGGGGTCCGGACCCTAGCAGCAGGGTACGGACCTCGTACGCGTGAAATGCCCTGCGCAGGCAGGCTGGTGGGGTTTTGCTCTCGAGGTCCGGACCCTAGCTGCCGGGTCCGGACCCCGTACGCGAAATTTGCCCTGAGTGGGTTGCCAGAGTGTGGTATTGCTCTCGGGGTCTGGACCTTACCTTCAGGGTCCGGACCCCGCATGCGAAAAATGCCCAGTGAGGGCTGTTGTGAAAAATGGAAAAGAGAGGGGTTTAAGTGTTATTGTCACATGAGAGGGGTGTATAGAAGTGAATGGTATTGAGGGAGAGCTCATTTGCTCTCATTCTAATAGCTAGGGCATCCCTCTCTCTCTAAAAACCCTCTTTCTCTTTCCTTCTCTCTAGATCTTGAGCAATGGGAGGAGTTTTGGAGGAGAAGGCTTGGAGAAGAAGCTTCCCAAGGTGGTGGCAAGCTTGTGCAAGGGCTTTGAAGGAAAGCTTTGAACCCTAAGTAAGTTTTTGAGGATTTCTAGGGTTTCCAAGTTAGGGCTTGGGTTTGTTTCCTTCTAGCATGCTTCTAGGAGGTGATTAGAGGATTTTTCCCCCATAGTGTGTAATATACCGAAAATTCGGAAAATAAATATCGAACTTTAGTCAAATTGACCAAAGTGCGAGGATGGTACACTTCGGAAAGTCCGAAGGTGTTAAAATGATCAAAAGTGAGTTACGGAAGGTTTTCGAGAGCTAAAGAATCAAATTCTGCAAAACTGCAGATTTTGAGCTCTCGGGGACCGGTCCCTGGTGGGTGAGACCGGTCCCCGAACGCCCATGAATTGAGACAGCCGAAAAATCGGCTAAGTCCTGAGAAAGTAGCTCTCGGGAACCGGTCCCTGTCCGAGAGACCGGTCCCCGAGAGACCGGTCCCACAAGGAGAGACCGGTTGCACTGCGCGCAGCAGCTTTGGCTGCGCTGGGACGACGTTCGGGAACCGGTCCCTAAAGGAGAGACCGGTCCCTGCCTGCGCGAACTGCCCAGTTCGGGCAGTGTATTAAAGTGAAAGTTGAGGGGTTTAGCTGCAATTTTGCAACCCAATAGGCTATGTATTGGGGTAAATGAGGGATTTCTCTCATTTTCACCCTCTCATTCCCTCTCTTCTCTCCCTCTCTCTCTAGAAGACAAAGGAGAAGAAGAAGAAAGGAAGAAAAGAAGGAAAGGAAGGAGAAGAAAGTGAAGAAGAAGATCAAAGAGCAAAAGGAGCTTCATCTTCTTCCTCTCTAGTGCAAGTTAGGGCAAGCTTTGAGGTAAGCTTTGCCCCTTTTGATGATTACTCCCAAACTAGGGTTTGGGTAGACCTAGAATTGGTTTTTATGGAGTTTTTAGAGTATTTGAAGCTTTCTTTTTGCTTCTTTAGAGATCAAAACCATGGTTGAGCTCAAGGTGAGCTTCAACCCACCTCTAATGGTGAAATCCAAACTAGGGTTTGGAGTGAGCTAAGAATGGTTCTAATGGACTATTTAGAGTATAATGAAGCTACTCTTGCTTCCCAATGAGATCAAACCCTAGGTTTGATATGTGTATTGGAGCTAGGGCACCAAATTGGGGCTTTTGCTCGTGAAGGTTTCTAAGCGCAATTGACCTTCTAAAAACCTGATTGAGGGTATTTCCGACGCGTTGGTGCGTTCGGAATAGCATTACGAAAAGTCTATAGAAGGATATGGGCAAAATGGCCTAAGTTGGCTTCGTTTTGCCGCAGGTAAAGAACGAAGGAACTAAAAATCCCGAGAAAGATCGTCGGAGCACCTAAAGAGACCTACAAGGTGGGTAGTGCTTCTCAAACTCATTGAACTTCTCTCTATGCCTAATGTGTCATTCATTTGAGCATGTGTAATATATTGTTGCATGCATATTAGGGTAAAGTAATGATAAGAATGTGATGATAGCGATTGTGAGTACAACTTGCTTATAATGATGGTAGAGAACCAAATAAATGTCAAAACCCTAAGTGTATGCATTAGAAAAAAAGTGAGCACCCAAAGTGAGCAAAAGAACAGAGTGACACTATGACATAGATCGAGTGGCATTTGAAAATGTAAAGTAAAGAGACACTAGAGTTAGTGTAATGCAAAGAACCAGAGTGATGAAAAGAATGATGAAAATGACAATGTGTAGAGTAAAGTAAAGTGGGGCAATAAGAACAAGTATTGTAACGAACAAGAATGCTAGAGTTAGCAAGAGTAAAGAAATGTAAAGAATGTAATTGCATGAGTTTGCAACATAAAGTGATGTAAAGAACACTAGAGCTAGTGTAAAGTCAAGATTGAACTTATAAATCCTTTGAGTTAAGGATATGATCATACTTGCTATGAGTTCCGTGCTCGAGGGCGGTCGCTCCCCCTCGGGCGATGCGCTCCGGAGTTATGCATCACGGGTTGGAGTAAACCCGAAGGACGGTCCTAGCTGGTGAGTTCCTGCGATGATGGACTTAATGTGAAGCAAGTTAATGTGGCGATACCCCCGGGTTAGCCTTGAGATTAAAGAACGAAGAAGAAAGAGCAAAGAATAAAGAACAAAGTACAAAGTAAAGTCAAAGAATGAATGAGTTTGCATAATCCGCATTTATTTAATGTTGAGCATACTTCTTGCTTATTGTTCAGGCATATTAGCATCACGTTATAGATTGGTTACTATGCAGCTTATTCTTTCTATTATGCCTGAGTTAGTCCTAGTGGAAAAGTCGGTGATGTTGAGGCCGAACCCACTGGGAACTTTGTTGTAGTTCTCACCCCACTATTTCCACAGAGCCGGGACCGAGCGAGCCGGCGAGCGACCGAGGTAAAGGTATCGCGCCTTAGTCAGAGGCCACCAAAGTTGAGTTTCATTTTGTAGTAAAGTACCCTATGATCATCTTTTGTATATGATGATGAATGATGTAAAGAAAAGAGTGTAATGTATATTTTGAGGTAAATGTGATGTAAGAAAGAAATGATGTAATGAAATGCAAAGAATCCTAAATGTAAGAAATGGATGCAATGTATGTGATCTAAAATGAATCATATTACTTGTGTAGGTGTTTAGTTTCCTTTCTTTCACTAATGGCCATTGCTTACCCTCGTGTAAGCCGTTTGTGTATGTTTCCGCTAGTGCAATTCTTGTTTGAATTTTGTACATGTGATGAGCCTTGGGCGGATAGGGGAAACTCTGTCCGTTCGGCGTCTGTTTGACGTGCTCGGGTCGAGCCAAATTGGCATCGATTCCCGGGGCGTGACAGATAGGTTGGTATCAGAGCCAATAGTGAAAGAAGAGGAATGGACCTAGAGACCTTAGGATTGGAAGGCCTTAAGGATCTAGGAAACGTGAGTGACGTGGGATCAAAGTTAGCGAAAGCATGTGATTGGGTTAAGTTGGAACGTCTCTAATGTGATTAGAGGCTAAGTTTAATTTTCGTTTATCCTCTACTTCTAGTGTTGTGTCGGGCGGCCGACGACATGACGCTTGAGGCAAGGATGAATGTGCATGTTGCTTTCGCCTAATTGTATATGGTCAAGTAATGTTGGTCAAGTGACTAATGTGAGTTGCTTCTTTTCAGGAAGCAATGGCACCTCGACGTCGATCACAAGCAAGGTCGATGCCGGAGGAAGCGAATGCGGTGCTCGAGCAATCCGGAGCAAGTGGCGACGGAGAGCTTAGGGAACAAATGGCCGCGCTTATTGGCGTAGTGCGGCAGCAAGCAGAGTCTGTTCAACGCCAAGGGGAGCAGATTCAGCGGCTCTAGGAGGCCATGGAGCGCCAGCGGGCGGCGGCGGCCCAGGCGGGTGTCGAGCATGTCCCGCCACCTGTGGTAGTGCCGAGTGTTGTCGAGGGAGCGGCGGCGGCGGCAGCTGTTCCAGTTACAGTGGTACCGGCCGGCTCGGGAACTTCGAATCCCGATAGTGCGGCGGTAGAAGCGGAGCTGGAGCGCACGTTGGCGGCGCTTATACAATTCAAGAAGTTCGATCCACCTACCTTTGAAGGCGGTTTGGTGGAGCCAGCGGTCGTGGAGTCATGGATCGACTCAATGGAGACGCTCTTCGAGGACTTGAATACCTCGGAGAAGGATAAAGTGTACCTTGCCACACACTGTCTTGAGAAAGCGGCAAAGGTGTGGTGGAAGCGAGTTAAGACAAGGTGATCGATCGGTGGGAGAGTACGAGCAAGAATTCTCTCACATCATCGATTGCGTTCCCGACGTTGTTCATGATGATCGGGACCGGGCGGATTGGTTCTTGCGAGGACTTCAACCCCGGATTTATGAGAAGGTGCAAATCTTGAAGTTATCGACCTTTGCGGAGGTCTTTGATCGAGCCTTGTGGGCGGAGCATGGTAGCGCCCATGTACGTGAGGAACGGGAAGCTATTGCCGAGTCGAAGGACAAAGGCAAGAAGAGAACGGCGGGTGGTGCCGGGGGCCGGCCAAATACTAAGAAACCCCCTCGGTATCCCCGACAGCAAACGAGGAATTGGAGACCACCTCGATGTGTTATTTGTGGTGGTGAACACAAGGTGTCGACTTGCCCCCAGCGAGACGGCAAATGTTTCAAGTGCGGCCAACCGGGACATCTTATCCGGGAGTGCCCGTCGTGGACGTCGTCTGCGCCGACGACGGCATCAGCACCGTCTACCCCGAGACAGCTTGCGAGGTTGCCACCAGCGATGTCGGCTGGGCGCGCGTCATCACCGCGTCAGCCGGAGGGATCGAGATCGCCTAGCGGCCGAGTCTTTGCAGCTCAGGTGGAGGAGCAGCAACCTGCAGCACCCGACGACGTCGTGGCAGGTATAATTGTGATTAAAGGCACTAGAGCTAGAACAGTGTTTGATACAGGCGCATCTCATTCATTCATTAGCACTTCATTTGCTAAGACTCATGGCATAGAGATGGTGTACAATGAGGATTACTGGTGGGTGAACGCTCCAGAGCATTCATTCAGTGTCCATAACGAGTGTTTGGCGTGTCCAGTGCAAATAGGCGATTGGATTATGCCGATTGATCTGCTAGTGCTAGATCAGATGTAGGGATTCGATGTTATCTTGGGAACCAACTGGCTCTCCAAGTACTATGCGGTGATAGATTGTGAAAGCAAGGTGATCACTTTTCGTGAGCCTAATCAAGAAGAGTTAGTCTATCAAGCGTGCAAGAGTAGGCGCTTTGCGGCGACCATATCGTCAGTAAGGGCGAAGAGAATGATCAAGGGTGGATGTAAGGCCTATTTGGCAACCATGGTTGATGGCCGTAGGGAGCACCCAGACCTTGGAAGTATCCGGGTTGCGTGTGAGTTTCCGGATGTGTTTCCGGCGGAATTACCGGGACGGCCACCGGACCGGGAAGTTGAATTTGTCATTGACCTGATTCCCGGGGCGGAACCAGTTTCGAAGGCTCCGTACAGAATGGCACCGGTAGAGCTAAAAGAGCTAAAAGGCCAACTACAGGACTTGCTCGATAAGGGCTTCGTGAGGCCGAGTGTGTCACCATGGGGAGCTCCGGTGCTATTTGTGAAGAAAAAGGATGACACACTTCGACTCTGCGTGGATTATCGCGAGTTGAACAAGGTAACGATAAAGAACAAGTACCCGTTGCCAAGGATTGACGATCTATTCGATCAGTTGCAAGGGTCCAAGGTGTATTCGAAGATTGATCTCCAATCGGGGTATCATCAACTAAAGATAAGGCCGAAGGATGTGCACAAAACGGCATACCGTACGCGGTATGGCCATTATGAGTTCACGGTAATGCCGTTTGGGCTTACTAATGCCCCGGCAGCATTCATGGACTTGATGAACCGAGTCTTTAGGTCGTTGTTGGATCGATGCGTCGTGGTGTTCATAGACGACGTATTGGTCTATTCGAAAAGTGAAGAGGAGCACGAAGAGCATCTGAGAGCTGTGTTGCAAATACTCAGACAAGAGAAGCTCTATGCAAAGTTAAAGAAGTGTGACTTTTGGCTAAAGGAGGTCACATTCTTAGGTCATGTGGTATCGGGCGATGGAGTTTCGGTAGACCCGAAGAAAGTAGAGGCGATCAAGGATTGGCCTCGCCCAACGAATGTAGCCGAGATCCGCAGTTTTCTTGGACTGGCGGGCTACTATCGGCGGTTCGTGGAGGGGTTCGCCAAGATAACCACTCCACTGACGCGCCTCATGCATAAAGGAGTAAAGTACGTGTGGAGCGACGATTGCGATCGAAGCTTCGAGGAGTTAAAGAGCAGGTTGACGTCGACCCCGGTGCTTGCCTTGCCAACCCCGGGAGAGACCTTTGTAGTGTACAGTGATGCCTCATATGTTGGTCTCGGGTGTGTATTAATGCAGAACGGGCGGGTCATTGCTTATGCATCGCGCCAGTTAAAGAGTTATGAGAAAAACTACCCGATTCACGACCTTGAGTTAGCCGCGGTGATTTTCGCGCTAAAGCTTTGGAGGCATTACTTGTATGGTGAACATTGTGAGGTATACACGATCACAAAAGTCTATAGTACTTGTTTCACTCCAGAAGAGTTGGAATTATGCGACAACGGGCGGTGGTGGAATTGTTGAAGGACTATGATGTCACTATTATACCACCCCGGAAAAGCCAATGTCGTGGCCGGATGCTCTAAGTAGAAAATCGGGGAATCTTAGCGCAGGCGATTAGGCCCTCAAGACTATTACAAAGGAAAATGAAAGAATTGGGTTGGAAGTAGGGTTGGCCGGGCGAGTGCGGGTACACTTGCGATTAGTGGGTGCAACCGCCTATTCGAGAGAATCAAAGAGTTACAGTTCGGATCTTATCTCCAAGAGATGTTCGAGGGTGATGTGAGGACGGTAAGAGTCCGAAGATTTTGGCGGTGGAGTTGATGCGACTTCGATTTCGAAATATTGATTGCGTGCAAGATGAAGAGTTACGGAAGTCGATTATGCAAGAAGCGCATTCATCTTTTAGTGTAACCCCGATGGCACTAATGTACAAGGAAGTTGAAAGAGCATATTGGTTGGCGGTGTATAAAAGAGAGTTTGGGGAGTTTCGTGGCGCAATGTTTAACGTGCAACAAGTGAGCTGTAGCGCGATTTCGGCAGGGAAAGTAAAGTTTTGCATACCGTTGGGGAATGGGAAGAAATAGCATGTGGACTTTGTTACTGGTGTTTGCTCGATCAAGGCGGGACTGGACGATATGGTGTGATTAGTGATCGATTGACAGTCGGAACACTTGTTGCCTGATAATCTACGTGTCGGAGACAAGTAGGCAAAATTATTCGAACGAGGTTGTTTGAGACTTATGGCCCTGGTCAGTATCGATTGGTGGTCAGATGCGACCCCGGTTCATCCATTTGGAAGAGTTATGCAAGACGCTGTAGGCACACGGTCGATTAGTACAGCGTTTTATCTCAAAGTGAATGGACATCGGAACGGACGGATAGAATCTTGAGGATTTACTTCGAGTCGTGTGTGCTAGATTTAATAGGAGGAGGATGATGATTCTTCACTATGGCGATGAGCGTAGGAAAATGATTAAGGGTGGATGTAGGCCTATTTTGGATACTTCATGGTGATCAGAAGAAACCCCGAATTGGAATATAGAGTTAGGTAATCAACCAAGTATTTCGACTAGTGTTTCGAGCGAGTTACGGGATTGCCACCCGGACCGGGAGTCAGTTCGTAATGATTTGTTTCCCGGCAGCGCGCAATTTCGGCTTGTATGAATGAGGTGAAGTAAAGGAGCTAAAGGCCAGTTACAAGATTTGCTCTGATAAAAGGCTTTGTGAGGCCCGAGGTGATCACGTGGGAGAGTCAGGTGTATTGTAAGAAGAAAGATGGCCACTTTGACTTGCGTTGATACTATCGGCGAGGTTTAAACAAGTGACGGTCAAGATAAGTACCATTGGAGATAGGATTGACCGTTTGACTGTTACAAGGGGCGGGTATACTCGAAGTAGACTTTGGTTTGGAATAGTCAACAGTTGAAGAATATCGGGCTATAAGGTGTGCATAATAACAGTGTATGTATGCAGGTACGGCCATATGAGTTTCGGTAATGGTTTGGGTAACGAATGGCTGTGCAGCCCGGGGGAGAGGCTCTGGTAGCGGTGCCCAGACGCTTGTTAACTATATAGGCGTTCTAGTAAGAAAGCGGAGTAAAAGCAAAGAGACGGAACAATAGAGAAGAGATATAACTAGAACTAATTGATATCAGAGCTATATTATAGTTCTTATAGTACACCAAGGGTAGGGTCAGTTAGACAGTTAAAGAAGTATAGAAGTAAAATATCTGTCTCAATGTACAAAAATTGAGTGGTCTTCTAGATAAATGGGTAAACGCTAACTGCTGAAAATAAAACATAATCGAGAGGTGGACAATAGCAACTCGTCCGAATGGAAGCTTTAGTCGATCAACTCCTTCCCGCTGATCCTGGCCTCACTGGTGGGAAGGCTCTGAAAAACATGAGAATTAATGAGGCATGAGAACTATAATTTATAGTTCCGTGGGCATTTGATCAGGTTCACCCATAGGGCCAAGAAAAGGGTAGTATATAAGCTAATATAAGAGTATATGCACAAACAATACGAAGATTAATTGAGAGAGTTAACGTCTATATCTCAATCGTAAACATGATGTCATGGTGATGGTAATCTACTGCTATCAAGATATATGTCAATGCATAAGAGTAAGCCAAACAAGCAACGGTTTACTACAAATGCAACATGAAACGGAGTGTGTATTATGTACCAATGCCTTATCATGAGGCATTGTCAAAGTAAGTCCAAGTATACCCTATTGTAGGTGATTGTTTCATTACAAGACCGTTGTCGATTTCATTTTCAAGTAATGGACCTTACCCAAGTAGTCCGCTTTGTGCGCCCTAAGTGACCTGTGGTGCAAACATCCCTACTCTTGGAATGTGTCGATGTCCATCGACCCGTGTAGGTTTCTACCTACGACGGCGAGCATCAAAGTCGCGGTAGGCTAACTCTGAGCTGCCGGCTTGTAGGGATGGAACCCTCCATAGCTTGGGCGAATTGAGCCAAATGAAAAAAGCGAGTCAAAAGTTCAAGTACATCTATGTTCGTACTATAGGATATAGTTAATAGCATCAATTATTGTTTAAGTCAAATGTGAAGTTTTCAATATTCTCTTAGGTCTGTGCCCTTTATGACACTTAGAATTTGATGTTAACATGTTGTCAAACCCTCAATGGCTTCATCCACACCATCAACCCCGTTATCTCTAGATTCCACATGTCTGGCTAATGCGCTTGATGACTATTAGCTCTTAGTTCAATTACTACTTATGGCAATTTTGATACTTTCATGACACAAGTGAAATTAGGTTTAAATGCATGAAATCGAACTATTTACACTTGATAGTAGCATGATCCAAGTCTATAAGAATGCGAATAAATATAGATCAAGCACTCTCTAGTAATATGAGGTCCAAGAATTTTCTTCATACATACATATGGCATTTTAAAGATTCTAAAATCACATATAATACATTTAGTATGATATGCATGCTTTTCATTTTTACGGAACTATAAAACCATTATGGAGTAATTTCTCATATTGTAGGCTCAGGTGCAACCCACCGAACCGTGCGGTTAGGGTTCGTTTCGTCGAAAAATTTGTCCGGTGCTCGAAAATACTAAAGTAATGAGCGAAGTATACACGGGCATTACGTTAATGATAATATCAATTTATACTAGGAAGCAAAATGGCCCAATTACTTCAAGAGTAGAAATTTCTTTCCCAAAGCTCCAAAAGAGAGTAGAACCATTCAATCCAAGCCTAGGAGGTTCTATAACTAATCAATATAGAACTCAAAAGCCTAGATCAAAAAGCCCCAAATCAACCGTAAATTATTTCTGGGTGTGATCTGCCCCAAATTACAAAATAAGAATCTGAGGAGGGAAACATGATACTAACTTTGGGAAGTTCAATCCAAGCAAAATGCCTGTTAGGGTTTGAGTTTGGTCGCACCACTAAAGTTACAAGGCAAGTCAAGCGCCTTGTAAAGTGGAAAGAGAGAAGGAGTGGTTGAGCTCAGTCCTCAGCTAGTCATTTCTCTTTTTTCGTCTCCTTTGTCTTCTCTTGGCGGAGAATGTGGGGAGAGGGTGGAATGATGAGAATGAAGAGGGAAGAGGAGGAAATGGTAATAAGCCATCTATGTAAAAAATTGGATGAGGCCCCTCAAATTCAATATTGTAAAGCCCGGACTGGGGGTCAGTTTTCGCCAAGGGACGGCTTCCAGCAGGGACCGGTTCTCTGCGAACCCGAAAAACGGTTCGGGAAATCGGTCTCTCCCTGCGCGCGACCGGTTCTAGGCGAAGAGCCGTTCGGGGGACGTCTCGCCGCTAGGGACCGTTGTCAAGTAGCTGACGCATTATGATCTTAGGAAACGGTCTCTCCTTAGGGACGGTCACGAGAGTAAAACGTCTAGACTGTCAAAGTCAGATTTTCAAGCTATTTAGGTCGGAAAATATTCACAACCTCCCAAGTGTGGAAAAGCTCGAATATCAAAACTAAACTTCGCAATTTGCAAAGGTCCAGTTGTGTTTACAATTTCACCCTCTAAAAGAGTTTCGTCCGCGAAACTCGAGACGAAGTACTCAAGCCTCATCTGAAAAGATGGTGGTAGGTCTCTCAGCGCCGCTTCAGTCAAGTGGCTCGGCGCTGTCGTGGTTGCTCCAAAAAACACTTTCACGTAAGGATTTCCCGGGTTGAATCTTTTCACCTTCGGGAGCCAAATCTCAAGGGTTGTTTCAGCTCATAATTCCCCGCCTCATAGGTTGTAGTCATCAACACATGAGACGGGTCGGTGGATGTACTTCAGAAGGACGATTACATGTAATACATTGTGTACACCTATAGGTTCGGGGTAGAGCCAAGTCGATCTTACCGGGCCTACTACTGCTCAAACTCAAACGGGTCCTATGCATCGGGGGGCTCAACTTGCGGATTCCAAATCGATCTAATTCCTTTGGTCCGCGAGATTTTGACATTATGGTCTTTCAATCTTGAACTCAAGTTCGTCGACGCCGGTCAAGAATAATTATGCTACTCCTGCGTAACGCGCTCTCCTTGAGAATCGACTTGTCTCTGTTGCATGAGCAATCGGGCCTAAGGTCCAAGCTATCACATTCATCATGAAGTGCGTGATTACACTTCGTCATAGAGTGGGCTGAACGGGCCCATTTTGATGACTGTTGATAATGTTGTTAATAAGCAACTCTGCCATCCGGGTAGTGTAGCGGACCATCCTCCTGGGAAGTCCGATCACGGCAAGGTGAAGATGTCCTGCCGAGAGTTGGTATAGTACGCTTGGACTGTCGTCATCTGGGGGTGGTAAAAGCATAATGAAGTCAAACCGTACCCAGAGCGTTGTAGCTTCTCAAAAGTGGGATACAAACTGGGAGGTCTCGCATCTGATACTATAGAAGTAAGTACCCAAGTGCAATCGCACAATCTCGTCCAATTACCTGTGCGGTTACTCATCAGTCACAAATTAGTGTGGATAGAGTATAATGCAGCGATTTCGTTCAATCTTATAATCACCAAATAGGCGTGCCGGCTATGGGAGCAAAAGGCGTCCATCAGAAGTCCATGGTGATTTCTCATTACATCTGGAATCGGTTTAGGCTCTGCCAATTTTCCGCAGGAACCGAGTGCGAATTCACTTGTTTTGGCAAGTGAAATTAGCAAAAATCTGCAACATCCTTTGCATCCGGGCCACATAAAGGAGTTTCAATCCTTAGGTACATCTTTTGGGGTGCCTCGGATATGCTACGGCGCTCGGTGGTGTTCTGAAGGGATGTTTCTTTAATGTCAAGTCGACGGTACACAAAGTCGTCCCGGAACGCATCAATGATACCCGTCTAAAGTGAAGTACCCCGCGTGAAACCATCGAAACATCTTAGCTCGTTCTTTTTGCAACTCCGAGTCGGAGCTTGCTTTTTTTTTAATTTTTCCAACAGTGTAGTGCACACCAAAGTCATCCAGTCTCAAAGCTGTTCAGGCCACCACTACACTCCAAGTTCATCTGCTCGATTCACGGGTTGAGTAACACAAGCTCGCCTACGTTTTTCCGTTCGTTTCCTCTAGCGCTATTCCAACACGTTAGCTTGCGGGTGGTAAGAATAGTCAAGTATATCCTGAGTGATCAACACTGCCTGCCTCAAGTTCAACTCTCTTCTGATGAACATAGTATACTTTAAGCTTTTGATCTGTATATACTGAAATCGCTCGCCTAAGATGAGTGGCCGCAATAGCTTCAAGAAAGATACGGCCGCAAACTCCAAAGTCGTGAGTTAGGATAGTTCTTTCATAATCCTTCAATTGTCGCGAGATGCATACGCGATCACTTCTCTACATACACAGGCCCAATCATTAGGAGATCACGTTAAATCACATACCCTGTCCACAGTCGGCAAGGATAAGGATTGGGGCGGTCTCAATCTTGCTTATTTGGAAGCTCTTTCGCAACGATTTCATTCAAATGAACTTAGTTATTTTGTGAGCCTTGAGGGGAGTAGTAACTTTTGCAAATCTCTCAAAAACGTGTAGTAGCCCGGGCAAAAATGAAGCTTGTATCTCCCCGTCAGCGTCGGCCTTCGGCCATCTTGATAGTTCAATTTTCTCGGTCCACTGGCTATGGTGATCTGAATCAATGGACCCCAAAAAGCCACTTTAAGCAAAATTCACATTTTAAACTTGGCGTAGAGTTCTTTTCCGAATGCAATTGAATTTACAGAGTCTCAAGTGTTCCTGTGGGTGTGATCGTGTCATCGGAATACATAAGATGTGTCCGATAACGCACAACGAAATTGTTAATAAGGCTTGAAAACGGTTCTCAGATCCATAAAGCTGCCGAGGGATTAGTGAAGCCCAAACGGCTAAGGTGAACTCATATGTCCAGCGTGTTTAAAGCCGTCTCGACCGATCCTCAGGTCTGATTGCTACATGGTGAGTTCCGAATTGCAAGGTTCAATCTTGAATATTACAAATGATCTGGAGTGATTCGACATAGTATCATCAATCTCGCGTACGGTAATGGATACTTGTTCTTAATCGTGACTTTAATAAAGTTCAAGCGTGTCCACACACAAACGAGTGATAATATTTTCTTGAACAATTAGGACGTGTCCCAAGGTGACAACGTCGGGTCGCACAAAACCCTGTCCAAGATCCGTGCAACTGTGCCTTAGCTCTTCAACTTTGTGGTGCAATTCTATAGGGCGCCTGGGAATTGGGTAGATCCGGGACGAGATTCTACCACAAACTCATCTCCTAGGCAGGGAGGGATGCTGGGAAGTCGCTGGAAAAATCTAATCTCCCGCATTACGGGAATATCCTCGATCCTAGGTGGCGTCTGAATCGCCGCACACGACAGTAGCAGTAGGGCTACGCAGTTATCTAATCAACTTGGCTAGCTCGAGAGGAGACTAATCGTCTGCAAACGCGAAGATCTGGGCATCTGCGCGGTACAACTCGCCTGCCCGGTTCTAACGTTACGTTCGATCCTTGCAATCGATGGTGGCGTAGTACTTAGTCAACCAGTCCATGCCCAACACTACGTCAAACTCCCCGAGTTTATGCAAAGCTAACAAGTCCACGGGCATGATCCAAACTCCAATCCTAACAGGGCAACTGGGGCAAAACTCCCGAATGTCCAAAGAATGGTCGGGTACAACGACTCGTCCCGGGTGCAACAAGGATACAAGTGGGATGCCATGCAACTCGACAAACAGCCGGTCAATGAATGAATGCGATGCACCGGTATCAAACAAAGCTCTAGCTCGAATACCATAAAGTAAAATGATACCTGCGACCACATTCTCGGCTGCCGCCGCCTCCTCAGTCTGGGCCGCGTACATGCGCCCGCTCGGGGCCTGTCGTGACCCCTCCGCCTGTCGCAGAACTGGCGGCCGTCCTGCCTGGTGACGCGCAGAAGACGTCCCCTGGCTGGGACCTGGCGATGCTGGTGCAGATGCCGCAGATGGCGCTGGCAATGGACTCCTCTGGCAGTCCGACTGAAAGTGGCCCTCCTGGCCACACAAGAAACACCTGCCCCTGCTGCGTGAGCACTGCCGCGGGTAATGGGGACCGCCACAGATCACGCAGCGGGGAGCCTGGCGACGATCGGGTCCTCCTCGCTGGGTAGACTGGCCGCGTCCACGCGACTGGCTCCTACTCCTGGGATGCCTCGGCGGCCTCCGTGAGTGCGTCTGACTCGCACCCTCAGCCGCGGGCCTCTTGCCCTTCCCTTTCTCCAAGCTCTCGCGACGTTCCTGCAGATCCGCCGCTCCTGCCTCCACAATCAAGGCTCGATCCACAACCTCCCGGTAGGTTTGGAGGTTGGAAGACTGCACCAAACGGAAAATGGAAGGCCGCAAACCGCGCTCAAAGATGCGGGCCTTGTCCTCGTCGTCCCTCACGACAAACGGTACACAGTGTAGTATCCGGGAGAACTCCCTCTCGTACTCAGCCACTGACCGCTCATCCTGGCGCAAGCTGCGCAGATCCTGCTCCATCTTCCTCTTAACACTGGTAGGAAAGTGGTGCGCCAGTAGAACCTCCTTGAATCTAGTCCATGTAATCGCTGCCAAGTCGGTGTTGGGGTTGTCCTGGATATCCAACCACCAACGGTAGGCCTCGCCGTCTAGAAAGTGAGTGGCGAGCCAAACTCTGTCCCGCTCCTCCACGAAAGTGTCTCGAAACAGCTTCTCCATATGCATCAACCACTTTTCGACAATCCAGTGGTCGACGTTCTCGCCATCAAACGTCCTCGGGCTGCACCTCCTAAACTCACCGAGGCGCTCCATAAGCCGATCCCGTTCGGCTCCCTCGGCCATCACAGGGAAAGCTGCTCCTGTGGCCGGTCTCTGAACAGGTAGTGCCGCAGCCACCTCCTCCCGAGGTGCGGTCGCCGGTGCCGCACGTGAAGAACTGGGCGCGGGAGACTGCGCCCTCGGAGCGACGTCCACCGCGGGTGCTGGCGGTGTGGGACCCTGGGTCTCCCTCGAAGCTGCCGCCTGCTGAAGTAGGAGGTCCTCGAGGTGCTTCATTCGCGCCTCCTGCCGCTGAGCCACCTCAGCCTGTCGCTGCACCGCTGCCGTCTGCTGTGCCAACAAATCAGTGAGAACCGCAAGCTGGGCCCTCAGGTCGCGGACCTCACTGGATCCGGAAGTAGCGGAGGTCTCGACCTCCTCGGGGTGTGCCGCATCATCCGCCCCGGCAGATTGGGAGCGTGTAATCGGCATCGTCACTACAGAACATAAAAGCGCAAGTTAGTAACCCACGCTGTCGCATCCCCGCTCAAAAAGATAAAACCCCAAATCATGAGAAAGTAAGGAAGTGTCCTTCACTACTAACTCCCGATGTTACGTTGTCGGCCGCCAACGTAACCCTCCGCGAAGTTAGAAGCCATACACTCCGATCAAACTCTAACTTTTTAGAGTTGTCATAAACCCAATCACAATACTTTCGCTCACAAGTCAATTAGACCCCGTCTCTCACGAGCCTAATTCCTATAGTCCAACCGGCCTAAGGTTCGCTAGGTCCACTAAGACTCAACCCTAGGCTCTGATACCAAATTAATCTGTCACGCCCCGGGACCGGCGGAGGCCCTCCCGGTAGCGTGCCCAGACCCGCCATATGTCTACACATATAAGGCGTCTAGAAGAAAAGCGGAAGTAAAAGCAAGAGACGGAACAAATAAGAGAAGAGAAATAACTAGCAACTAATGATATCAGAGCAAATATAGTTCTATCATCTACACCAAGGTAAAGAAGTAAAGCTAGACAGTAAAAGGAGTCATAAGAAGTACAATATCTGTCTCAAATGTACAAAAATGGTGGTCTCTAGTACACTGGTAAAACGCTCAACCTCTCGCAAAATAAAACATAAATCGAGAGGTGGACCACCTAGCAACTCGTCCTCGAAGGAAGCTAGCTCGAAGCAACTCCCTTCCCGCGATCCCTGGCCTCACCCTGCGTGGAAGGCTCTGAAAAACATCGAGAATAAGAGGGCATGAGAACTATAATTTATAGTTCCCAGTGGGCAATTACTGACCTCAGCTCATCACACCACTAGGCCCCAAAGAAAAGGGTAAGTACTATAAGCAATAATAAGAGTAATAGCAACAACAATACGAAAGCATAATTGAAGAGCTAAACCGCTATATCTCAAGTAAACATGATGTCATGGTGATGTACATCTACGCTATCAAGATAATATGTCCAATGCATAAAGAGTAAGCTCTAACAAAGCAACCGAGTATACTACAATGCAACAATGAAACCGGCAAGTGTGCTATATGTACCAATGCTATATCATGAGCATGTCAAAGTAATCCAACTACTAACCCTATCTAGTAGTGATTGTTCATATACAAGACCGTGTCGATTTTCATTTCCAATTAAAGACCTACCAAAGGTAGTCCAGCTTGTGCCGCCTAAGTGCCTGTGGTAGCCCAACATCCCTACTCTTGGAATGTGTCTGTCCCACTCGACCCCGTAGGCTTCTCAATACCGCACGAGCGAACATAAGTCGCGTAGGCTAACTCCGGAGTGCCGGCTTGTAGGGAGCGACCCTCACAAGCATGTGCGAATGAGCACAAATGGCAAACAAGCGTAGTCCAAGTCTCAAGTACCCAATCCTCATGTCTCTAACATGGTATAGTTACTAGCATCCCAAAGATCTTGTTTAAGTCACAATGTGAAGTTTCAATATTTTCTAGGTCTAGTGCCCCTTTATGACACTTAGACATTTGATGTAACAAAATCTGGAGAGGCCCCTCAAAAATTCAATATTGCAACAGCCCGGACTGGGCAGTTTTCGCCCAGAGGGACCGGTCTCTCCCCCGCAGGGACCGGTCTCTCGCTGCGAACCCGAAAAACCAGCGTTCGGGAACCGGTCTCTCCCTGCGCGGGACCGGTCTCTTACTGCGAAGACGCGCTCGGGGACCGGTCTCGCCCGCCAGGGACCGGTTGCCTCAAGGCTGCCGCAGTACTGCTCACTAGGGGAACCGGTCTCTCCTTCCAGGGACCGGTCCACGAGAGTAAAAACTCTCAGGACTGTCCAAAGTTCCAGATTTTCGAACTTTTTAGGTCGGAAAATATTCCACAACCCTCCACCAAGTGTGGAAAAGCTCGAAATACATCCAAACACTCGAACCTCGCAATTTGCAAAGGTCCAGTGTGTTACAATGCCCCGGCAGCATTTATGGACTTGATGAATCGAGTCTTTCGACCGTTATTGGACAAGTGCGTTGTGGTGTTTATCGAGGACGTTTTGGTGTATTCGCGGAGTGAAGAAGAGCACAAGAAGAAGAGCACGAGAAACATTTGAGAACCGTGTTGCAAATACTCCGGAACGAGAAGCTTTATGCTAAGCTCAAGAAATGCGAGTTTTGGCTTTCGGAGGTGACCTTCTTAGGCCATGTGATATCCGGGAGCGGAGTCTCGATTGATCCGAGAAAGATTGAGGCGATTCGAGATTGGCCTCGTCCGACGAGTGTGGCGGAAGTTCGCAGTTTCCTCGGGCTGGCGGGCTACTATCGGTGATTTGTGGAGGGGTTTGCGAAGTTGAGTACTCCTCTCACACGCCTTACGCATAAGGGAGTAAGATTTGATTGGAGCGACGGTTGCGACCAAAGCTTCCAAGAGTTAAAAGAGAAGTTGACGACTACCCCGGTACTTGCGTTGCCAACATCGGGAGAGAGCTTCGTGGTGTATAGTGATGCTTCCTACACTGGTCTTCGGTGTGTTCTTATGCAAAATGGGTGAGTCATTGCGTATGCTTCGCGCCAGTTGAAAAGCTATGAGTAGAACTACCCGATACATGATCTTGAGTTAGCGGCGGTCATTTTCGTGCTAAAGCTATGGAGGCACTATCTCTACGGTGAGCATTGTGAGGTGTATACTGATCATAAGAGCCTCAAGTACTTGTTCACCCAGAAAGAGTTGAACATGCAGCAGCGGCAGTTGTTAGAGTTGTTGAAGGATTACGATCTTACTATCCTATACCACCTCGGGAAGGCCAATGTCGTGGCCGATGCGCTAAGTAGGAAGTCTGTTGAGAACTTAGCGACGGCGGTTACTATTCAGCCGTTGTTGTACAGAGAAATGCAACCGTTTGGATTGGAAGTGGTGGCGCCGGAGGTTCCAACTATCTTGGCGGCACTAGTGGTACGACCGACCTTATTGGAGCGAATCAAAGAGCAGCAGGTTGATGATCCGTATCTCCAAAAGGTGCGAAATGACATTGATGGCGGGCGCGCTGGTGACTTCGGTGTGGGATCAGACGGTGCACTACGGTTCAGAAACTGATTGTGTGTGCCCAAAGACGATGAAATTCGTAAGATGGTGTTGCGAGAGGTACATCATTCCCCGTATAGTATTCACCCGGGTGGCACTAAGATGTACAGAGATCTAAAGCTACATTACTGGTGGCCGGGTATGAAGAAGGACATTGGGGAATTCATGGCGCAGTGTTTGACGTGCCAACAAGTAAAGGCCGAGCGTCGATTTCCCGCCGGAAAGTTGCACAGCTTACGAATCCCCGTGTGGAAATAGGAGGATATGGCGATGGACTTTGTGGTCGGACTACCCCGATCGCAAGCTGGACATGATGCTATTTGGGTGGTTGTGGACCGATTGACGAAGTCGGCTTATTTCTTGCCGATCCATACCACGTGGTCAGGAGACAAGTTAGCACAGGTCTACTTGGATGAGGTAGTGAGATTGCATGGGGTCCCGTTATCGATTGTATCAGATCGAGATTCCCGATTCACTTCTCATTTCTGGAAGAGCTTGCAGGATACTCTAGGCACGCGGTTCGATTTCAATACAGCATTTCATCCTCAGAGTGAAGGCCAGTCAGAGAGGACAATTCAGATACTCGAGGATATGTTGCGAGCGTATGTACTCGATTACGGTGGAAGGTGGCATGAGCATTTGCCGATGGCGGAGTTCGCTTACAATAACAGTTATCAGGGAAGTATAGCGATGGCGCCGTTTGAGGCACTTTATGGTCGAAAGTGTCGCTCTCCCATCCATTAGAGCGAAGTGGATGAAAGAGTCGCCCTTGGTCCGGATGTGGTGCGAGAGGCGGAAGAGAAAGTCCGTCTTGCTCGCCAAAGGTTAATGACGGCACAATCGCGACAACGAAGTTATGCGAATAAGCGCCGAAAGGATTTGGAATTCGCGGTTGGCGACCGTGTATTTCTTAAGGTGTCGCCAATGCAGGGGGTAAAGCGGTTTGGCATTCGGGGGAAGCTTAGTCCCCTGTACATTGACCCTTATGAGATTTTGGAGCGAATTGGGCCGGTGGGTACAAGTTAGCATTGCCGCTGAAGCTTGCGGGAGTGCATAATGTATTTCACGTCTCGAATCTTCGCAAGTATTTCCGTGACTCCTCACATGTGTTGGAGTATGAGCCGGTTGAGTTGCATGAGGATGTCACTTACGAGGAATTCCCGGTGAGCATTCTTGCTCGAGCGGAGCGGAAGTTAAGGAAACGGACTATTCCGTATGTCAAAGTGCAATGGAGTAATCACTCGAGGCGTGAATCCACATGGGAACTCGAGGAGAAAATGCGCGAGGTTTATCCTCACTTGTTCGATCAAGTGAGCTAAGGTACGTGTCGAGTTTTGCGGACGAAACTGTTTTTATGGGGTGGGGAATGTAACGTATCACTTCCCCGTAAAAGTGTGCCGAGTTTCGTCGAAACGAGCGGAATGCGGAGTTGGACAAGTTAGAACGAGCTACAATGGGTTCTAAGACCTTTAGGGTCATTGTATAGGGTGTGTGGACCCATGAGAGCAAGCCTGTGAAAATCTAGCTAAGTACCAAAATTTGTGCTCTCGGGGTCCGGACCCTAGCAGCAGGGTCCGGACCTCGTATGCGTGAAATGCCCTGCGCGAGCAGGCTAGTGGGGTTTTGCTCTCGGGGTTCGAACCCTAGGTGCAGGGTCCGGACCCCGTACGCGAAATCTGCCCTGAGTGGGCTGCCAGAGTGTGGTATTACTCTCGAGGTCCGGACCTTATCTTCAGGGTCCGGACCCCGCATGCGAAAAATGCCCAGTGAGGGCTGTTGTGAAAAATGGAAAAAAATGGGTTTAAGTGTTATTGTCACATAAGAGGGGTGTATAGAAGTGAATGGTATTGAGGGAGAGCTCATTTGCTCTCATTCTAATAGCTAGGGCATCCCTCTCTCTCTCTAAAAACCCTCTTTCTCTCTTTCCTTCTCTCTAGATCTTGAGCAAAGGGAGGAGTTTTGGAGGAGAAGGCTTGGAGAAAAAGCTTCCCAAGGTGGTGGCAAGCTTGTGCAAGGGCTTTGAAGGAAAGCTTTGAACCCTAAGTAAGTTTTTGAGGATTTCTAGGGTTTCCAAGTTAGGGCTTGGGTTTGTTTCCTTCTAGCATGCTTCTAGGAGGTGATTAGAGGATTTTTCCCCCATAGTGTTTGTGCTAGGGACCTTGATGGGGAAGATGATATTGTATAAGGACCTAACTTTAGGGTTTTGTAATTTTGAGGTTCAATCATGGGATTGATCTCATTTTAACCTAATTGGTAGGTCAACAAGCGCGTTCGTACGCTCGGTTCGGCGATACGACGAGCGAGCGCGGAGATATTGGGAAAAGAAGCTAAATTGGTACAGATTGCCGCAGCTCGCGGCGAAAGCATCTAAAATTTGTGGAAATAGGACCGCGGCATCCTTGCATACCCAAAAGGTGGGGGGTGCTGTCCGGAAACACTGGATCTCTTTCTATGTCTATGTCACTCCATTTGAGCATATCGATGATAGCATTCATGCATGTAGGGTAGCTTGTTATGTGTTCATGGTTGAAATACATTTAGATGCTTAAAGAATATGTGAAATGATAAAGAACCATATGATCTATGTGTGAAAGAACCCTATGTGTATTGAATGCGAGAACGGACTATGACAATAGTAAACAAAGGTGACATTGACATTAGTGACCAGATTGGCACAAAAAATATAATGATTAAACAAAGTTTAGCTTAATGTGGCATCAGGACCATTATGACTCAGAATTGGTGGTATCTATATATAATATGGTAGATCCTATCATTGGCATCGAGATATTGTGGCATGAGACAGGTTTGGCTATACCTCCTCAAATTGAGGATGGGATCATACTCACATGTATTGGTTCCGGCTTGAGTGAGGTAGCTCCTCCTCAAGCGGTGTACTCCGGAGTGTAGACACCATGGGTGAGAGTGCCCCGGCAAAGATCCCTCAGGCGACAGTGCTATGTACCTTCCTCGGTAGATGGGATGGATCTCTCGAGGGCATTTCCAAATGCTAATCCCGGTAGATGGGATAGGTGAGGTGTGAGTTGGGGTGAACATGATAAACCCTGGAAAGATTGGGTAAAAGCCAAGTAAAAAGAGGAATGGACATGCATGGATCAGATTCATGTATTTGATTATCTATCTATCTGTTGACAGTTGTTTTGCGGGCATTGTATTAGTAATTGCATTAGATGGTTTGATATCTACTTTTATTGAAATACATGTGCCTGAAATAGACCTAGTAGAAGAATCGGCGCGGTCGGCGGCCGAACCCACTGGGAACTTCTTCTAGTTCTCATTACCACTAACCCTGCAGATCCGTACACGAGCGGGGCGGCGGAGGATCGATTCAAAAGTATCACGCCGTAGATAGCGGCCCTCGGTGTATAGGCATACCTTACATTTTGTATACTCAACTTTTGTATGTTGAACTAATGTTGTAAAGGATGTAAAACCCTATGTTTTGGTTAAAGGTAAAAGTGATGTAAATAATTGATAAAAGCATGAATGTAAATGTAATAGTTTACTTGTGTTTGATACAAATGTAATCAAATGACTTGTATGTTGAATGCTTAGATAGTTTCGATGCTTTCACTTGGGGTTGTTGTTGTTTGCCCTCGTGCAAACCTTGTATATCTTGCAATTTCTTTGTTGACTTGCTTGTAATGTACATGTTGTTGGAGCCTTGGGCAGATAGGGATGGTGCTGTCCGTTCGGCGTCTGTTACGTGCTCGAATCCAACCAAATTGGCGGAGCTCGGGGCGTGACACACATGATCTCAAAATGTCGTGACACACATAATATTTCCTCCAAAAATATAAGCTTTTTACATTAAACCATAAGTTCTCTTTACAACATTTATCATGTTCATAATACTAACATCATCAAAAACAAAAGATGACATATAAAGGGTATGCAACTAAACAAAATATGAAATCAACTCGGGTGGTCACTGTCTATGGTGCGATATCTTTACCGCGATCGTCGGCCGGCTCACTCGGTCCCGACTCTGTGGAAATAGTGGAGTGAGAACTACAACAAAGTTCCCAGTGGGTTCGGCTGCCGACCTCGCCGACTTTCCCACTAGGTCTAAATAAGGCATAATAGAAGAATAGCAGATAGATAGTAACCAACTAAACAAATGCAGCTAATATGCCTGAACAAAATATAATCCATGCTATGCTCAAATAGAATGCTCATGATGAATGCAAGATCACTTTCCAATTCTAATCCTCTTGGCTAACCCGTAGGTTTCGCCCTCAATAGACTCACCAACTCAAATCCCTACTATCGGGGAGATACTCGCTTCGACCAGACGGGACCGTCCTCTGGGGAGATACTGGCTACAACCTAGTGATAATTACTCCGGAGCTCATCGCTCGAGAGGGTGCGACCGCCTTCAAGCCAAGACTTATAGGTGAGTATGATCCAATCCTTAACTTTAAGGATGTCAAATTCAATCCATTCTTTAACTATAAGGACGCTATGTCACATATGCCATTTTCTTGCATTCTATAACTTTCATTAGTACCGCACACTAAATGTTCTTTATTCTTATTCTCATGCATTCTTGACTCGTTAATACCACACACACTATGTGTTTATCTCTAGCATTCAATACTCTTTGATGACACACTTGTACACTAGCATTCAAAATTCATTGATGCCATTCAACTATCGATGTCATAATGTCATTTGTTCTCTATGTCATCTAGGTCTTTGCCACCATTATGCATATATGGGGTTTTACATGTTCTCAAAAATTCACAACATTTTATATGCATCTTATACTCAAAGCATGCAATTATATATACTCACTCATCCTATAATGCATGATGCTCAATATACACATATGCTCAAGAAATGATATTTTAGACATAAAAGAAAATTCGAGAATTTTGGAAAGCACCACCTACTTCGTATGGTTGTAAAGGTGCTACGGTTCAAGTTTCGTGATTTTTGGGCGCCTATTCTCTCGCCTGCGGCAAAACGAAGCCAAATTAGGCTTTTTCTCAATAGTTTTACGTAGACTCGTCGGATCGGCGAACCGAGTCCACCAACGAGTTAGAAATACCCGCAATTTGGTTTCTACAAGGTCAATTTACCTTTAAACTGACTTAGGGCAAAAGCCCCAATTTTTGGTGCCCTAATAATGTCATATATCACAATACACCATATTGATCTCTAAGGTAATAAAAAACAAGCTTACTTCCCTCTAGAGGTTTAACTTAAACTATTTCTAGGTATCCAAACCATTCTTAGGGCATATAAAACAAACCCTAGAATTCTACCATGAGAGCTCATGGAGAAACATGGGTTTTCATGGATTCCATGGTTGTCACGCCCCGTAGCCGATACCAATTTGGGCCGGCTCGGACACGTCGAACAGACGCCGAACGGACTGAGTTTCCCCCGTCGGCCCAAGGCTCATCACTTGTACATTTTCAAATAGAGAAAAGCACTAGCGGAAACAAACATAAACGGCTTACACGAGGATAAGCAATAGCCAAGAGTGAAAGAAAGGAACTAAACGTCTACACAAGTTCTATGATTCGCTTTAGATCATATACATATATCCATTTCATCAAACTTGTACATTCATAAAGTCTTTACATTTCATTACATCAGTTGCATCATTTCTTTTTACATCACATTGCCTCAAAACAAAACTTTACATTTTTTACTTTACATTAAACATCTTCACGTACAAAAGATGACAATAAGGTAGCTACTAACAAAGTATGAAATAACCCAACTCTGGTAGCCTTTGACTATGGTGTGATACCTTTACCACGGTCGCTCGCCGGCTCGCTCGGTCCCGGCTCTGTGGAAATGGTGGGGTGAGAACTACAAAAAAGTTCCCAGTGGGTTCGGCCCCAATCTCACCGACTTTCCCACTAGGACTAACTCAGGCATAATAGAAAGGATAAGCAGAATAGTAACCAAACTATGATCTTGATGCTAATATGCCTGAACAATAAAGCAAGAAATATGCTCAATGTAAATCATGCAACTATGCAAGTTCTTTGTTCCTTACTCTTTATTCTTTAATCTTTGTTCTTTGTTCTTTAATCTCACGGCTAATCCGGGGGTTTCGCCACATTAACTTACCCACATTAAGTCTATCATCGCGGGCCCTCAGTTGCCTCCAGCTAAGACCGTCCTCGGGTTGACTCCAACCCGTGATGCAAAACTCCGGAGCGCATCGCTCGAGGGGGAGCTACCGCCCTCGAGCACGGAACTCATAACAAGTATGATCGATCCTTAACTCTAAGGATATATAGTTCAATCATTGTCTTTACACTAACTCTAGTGTTCTTTACATCACTTTATTTTGCTAACTCTAGCAATCATCGTTCTTTAACTTTACTCGTTCTTTATGCCACTTTCATTTTCTTTACTTGTCTCTAATCATTATCATTATTCTTTGCGTCACATTTCTCTTTGATGCCACACACACTAACTCTAGTGTCATATTACTTTACATTGTCGGATGCCACTCGATCTATGTTTTATTGTGTCACTTTGTTCTTTCGTCTCATTGGGTGCTCACATTATATCTCATGTATACATATAGAGTTGAATAGGTTCTCAAATATTTCGAATAGCATGTGTACTCACATCATGCAAAATTCACATATATAACATCACATCTACCCTATAATGCATGCAACAACATAAGTATATGCTCAATTGAATGACATATTAGGCATAGGGGGAATTCCAACAAGTTTGGATAGCACGACCCACCTCGTAGGCGTACAAGGATGTTACAATAATTTTTCTCGGGATTTTTAGACTCCTCGCTCGTCACCTGCGGCAAAACGAAGCCAAATTAGGCCTTTTTTGCTCATATCATTACATAGACTTTTCGTTTCGGCAAACCGAGCGCACCAACGCGTTCGTTTGGTCCCCAATTAGATTTCTACAGGGTTAATTTCGCTTTGAAATCCTCTCGAGCAAAAGCCCCAAATTTGGGTGCCTTAGCTCCATAGCATATATCAAACCTAGGGATTGATCTCCTTCGGAAGCAAAAGAAGCTTCAATCCACTCTAGAGACTCCATTAAAACCATTCCTAGGTTAATCAAATCCCTAGTTTGGGTTCTACCATGAATAGGGTTCAAGCTTACCTCTAAGCTTGCTCCCATGTTACTGCAAAGAGAAAGAAGAGGAAGTAGCTCTACTCCTTAGCTTCTTCTTCACCTTCTACTCCTTCTCCTTCTTCTCCTTTTCCCTTTCTTTCCTTTCTTATTTCTTTTCTTTCTTCTCTTCTTTGTCTTCTAGAGAGAGAAAGAGAGAGATATGAGGGTTGGAGTGGGAGAGAATGAGAGAAAATATCTCTTGACCCCTCCACATAGTACACATAAGGCACTTTTGCATTTAAACCCCTCAGCTTTCACTATATGACACTGCTCGGATTGGGCAGATCGCGGGCTCGGGGACTGGTCTCCCCGACAAGGGACCGGTCCCAGAGAGCTCTCCCCGCGGGCAGCCAGGGCCCCCGCGCAATGCAACTGGTCTCTCCCCGCAGGGACCGGTCTCTCCCCGCAAGGACCGGTTCCCGGGAGCTGGTTTTCTGGGACTTAGCCGATTTTTCAGCTTTCTCAGTTCTCACGAGTTCGGGGACCGGTCTCTTCTACCAAGGACCAGTCCCCGAGAGCTCAAAACCTACAAAATACAGATTTTTGATTCTTTAGCTCTCGAAAACCTCCCACAATGCACTTTTACTCATTCTAACACCTTCGGACTTTCCGAAGTGTACTATTCTCGCACTTTGGTCAATTTGACTAAAGTTCGATATTTATTTCCGAATTTTTGGTATATTACAATGGTCTCAACAAGGTTTTCATTCATGTAAGAAGATCAAAGCCAAGTGTTCTAGGGTATGAAACCAAACCCTAACATTAATCTTACAAGAAATTTTACCTTAGCCCACTAGCTCTCCAAACTCCACCTTATAGGAGAGCCCTAGTTCCTTCCAAGCTCCAAAATCTCATTCAAATCCCCAAGTTCTTCTCCAAATCCACCTCTAACCCACCTTGGGAGAGAGCTTTTAGAGAGAGAGAGGGAGAGAAATGAGAGAGGAGAGTGTTCTCACTGCTGCGAATGAGAGAGGAGTTGTGTAACACACTGAACCTTTGCAAATTACAAGGTTCGAGTGTTTGATCTGTGTTCTGAGTTTTTTCAGATATTCTTGAGTGTCGTTGACTATATCCTGACCTATGACACGCATCCCGAGGAGAGAGGTTAAAAACTTAGTGCCAAAGTCCCAAAAACGAGGAAATTGGGCTGCTCTCAGGTTTTCCTTTGTAGAGCAGAGTACCGGTACTGTATCGGGCCCGTACCGGTACTGGAGGTGGTATCGGTACTGCATCGGGCTCTTAACCGGTACCCAGTGCATTTGTTCGCCAACCCGAGGCTCGGGTTTGCGCGTACTGCTGGCCAGTACCGATACTCTTTCCCGCGTACCGGTACGCAGTGCAGTTCGCAGACTGCTTATTTTTCGAGGAATTTTTGTTATTGTAGCAATCCTACAAATACCCCACGTCTCTTGCTGGGTCTCCTGAGCTGGGAAACACAGGAAAATCAGGTTGGGAGCTCCCCTCTTCCCCTCTTTGGATTTCTTTCCATTTTTGCTTGGATTTTGGTGGTTTTATCACCTCGTTTTGCTTCTTTTTGCTTCTTGGTGCTATTTTCACCATGAGAGAAATTTTGGAGCTTGGATTGGAGCTTGTTGAAGGAGAGATCTTCAACTCTAGCTCATTCCAAGTTTAGATTGAAGCATCTAAAGAGGTTAGTAACATATTTCTCTCCTTTGATTCATGTTTTGGAGGTTTTTGTGTTGAAACCTAGAAATGGGAAAACTAGGGTTTATTTGGGAATTTTTGATTTGTAGCTTTTGGAGCTCAATTGATTGGTTTAGAACCTTCATTTAGGTTGGTTTCGAAGGGTTTTTACTCTCTTTTGGAGATTGAGAGAGATTTTCACCACTCAAGGTGAGTTTTTGCCATTTTCTTGGGTTCGTTAAAGTTTGATCCTTGGGGTGTTCGTTCATTGCGTCTAACCCTTATAGAATTTTCTTTAGGGAGCTAGGAGGCTAGTGGACACCTTCTTTTGCGCAAACGAAAGGGTTCCAAGAAGCTCTTGGTGAGTTTGACCTCACTGAAATGGGTGAACTCCTCCTATGTTGTTTTACTTGTTGTAAAAATAGAGATTCATGCATATTCATGCTAGATAGAGCATATGTGAATTTTAGAATGCTTAAAATACATATGTTATGTTTCATAAAAAATCACCTCTATGTAGTAGAGAGAGATATGTGTATAGTAATCATGCATGTAAATAGCATTCTTTGATATGGCTTATAATCATGTTTCATTTGGTGAAAATGACTAGAATAATATGCTCTTGGACATAGTACTTATGTTTGACATGGTGGAGAAAGATGCCATAAAGAGGCATTCAACCTAGTGAATGGTTAAATTTCTACATAATAACATAGTGATAGACCTTGGGTCACTAGTTTTTGTACCATGTTTTAGACATGATGACATTGGACTTGAGAGAGATGATTACGCTTGCTTGTTATTGTGCTCATTCGCACATACTTGTGAGGGTCGCTCCCCACAAGCTGTCACTCCGGAGATAGCCATTGGGACATAAGCTCACTCGTGCAGGATTGGGCGCTGAAATGGGATGCCGTGGGGGAGGCTCATTCCTAGGGTGGAAATGTTGACTACCACGGGGCCATTAGGCACGGCGCAAGCCGGACTACCCACGGGTAGGTCCTATACGATCGGGACATTATTGAACTAAATTGCAAAGTGGACATTAGACAAATTAGTAAACAATGACATTTTACTAGTTGTACTTGTGAACATCATGTTGATTATACTTATGCATATTCATGTTAGAATAGCATTTATATTTGTGAAAATTTATGCTAAAGTAGAGGCATAGTAGTTAGTAAGTTTATTTCATATTTTATATACATGTTATTCTTTCCATTTGAAAGTTGAACATACTACTTTTGCCCTTTAGCCTAGCGGTGCAATTCGCTGAGGTCAGCAATTGCCCACTGGGAACTATTGATTAATAGTTTTCACGTCCCCTGTTTTGTTGTTTTATTTCAGAGCCATTCACCCCGGGAGAGGCTCGGGATCACGGTAAAGGGATCACTACTAGCTAGATAGCGAAGAGTATTTTCTACTAGGTGGTTCATCTCTCTATTTTTGTACTTGATGTAGAGAGTGAGAGTTTTGTACTTATGAGTAGAGACCACCATTTTTGTACCTCTAGCACTTGTATTTGGGATTACTTATTATACTACCTTATGATTTATGTTAGTGGATTAGTTCTTTTGTTTACCTCCTTATTCTAGAATCTAGTTGTTATATACTCTGATACTCCTAGATGCGCATTTATTGTTGTTTAATTATCGCTATTGCTGTAGATGCCTTATATGTGTAAGTATATGGCGGGTCTGGACACGCACCGGGCAGGCTTCCGCTGAGTCCCGGAGAGTGACAAGTTAGGGTGTATTTATAAGCTGCTACAATTGCAACCAAGCCCTCCAGTTCTTTTTATTTGCAGCAGACTCAGCCTGCTGTTCGTAGCACTGCGTACCGATACGCGGGTGGGTGTGTCACGCCCCGAGCCCGCCTCTTTGGTCGGATTCGGGCACGCCAACAGACCGCCGAACGGACAGGGTTTCCCCTGCACGCGGACAGAGTCTCCCCTGTACGTTCAAGGCGTCGCAATCAATATAAGTAATGGAGGTTCCAAACAGAACAATTTTCACAACGATTGCATAAGAAAGGATCAAACAACATAACACATCTTATGTTATTACAATCATTCATCTCATCATTTACATCGCATTTTCATTACATTGATCCTCACTTCCAAATATACAATCGATTTCTAAACATAATATTACAACACTCGATTCTTTTCTTTCTTTCTTACCCCTAAGAAGCCGACTCAAGGTGCTGTATCTGTCTCGTGGTAGGGCGCTAACTACGGAGATACTCCCTTTCCTCGCGCCACCGCGACCGCTCGCGTGAACCTGTACCCCCAAAAACGACAACACGGGGGTAGACTATTGTCCATAGTCCTCAGTGGTACAGCCACCCAAGGAAAAGCTCAACCCACCAGGTCCAAAGGAGGCACTGCAACATTTAGTCCAACAGATATATACATAAACATCATGCAATACATGTTCATGCCTCACAAATATGCAAATTATGCAACTCTTAGTCATTCTTTACATTACCTTTCTTAGAATATGCAATCTTTATCATTAGTCATTCTTTACTCTTTATTCTTTTCTTTATTCTTTATTCTTTATTCTTTGCTAAGGGCACTCGCACCTTAGGCACATTATACACATTTGCCATTCTTTATAACATTAACAAATCTTTCTCATTGTCATTCTTTCTCAATTGTCATTCTTCACAGGTTACCTTACCCTAGCCAACTATGCCACTCAACTCGGTTTAAGTCATTTCATAATGAATACAAGATCCACTTCCAATTCATGATTCCTTTTTGTTCTTTTGTCTTTAATCTCACGGCTAAACCGGGTTTTCGCCACATTAACTTGCTTCACATTAAGCCATCATCGCCAGGAACTCACCAGCTAGGACCGTCCCTTCGGGTTTACTCCAACCCGTGATGCAAAACTCCGGAGCGCATCGCCCGGGGGAGCGACACGCCCTCGAGCACGGAACTCATAGCAAGTATGATAATATCCTTAACTCAAAGGATTTGTAGTTGAATCATGGCTTTACACTAACTTTAGTGTCTTTACATCACATTAGTTGCTAACTCTAGCAATCATTGTTCTTACACCCCACTTGTCAATCTCTAGTATTGTCATCTTGATACCACACTTGTTCTTTGTTGCCACACACTAACTCTTGGTGCTTCATGTCACATTGGTTGCTAACTCTAGCCATTATCATTGTTTTACACTTTGTTGTCTTTATGCCACATTACTTTACATCGCCTCTAGCCATATCATTATTCTTACATCACATTGTTTTGCCTTGTCTCAAGCCATATATCATTAGGTTCTCACATTACATCTCAGGCATACACATAGATTTATTTAGATCTTAATCATTCTAATAAGCACGTGTACTCACATCATGCAACATTACATTCTATCATCACATTGTTTACATTATCTTTAGCCATTACATTATTCTTTACATCACATTTATTCTTGTTGTCCCAACAACTCTAGTGTCCACTTACCATTTCGAATGCCACTCGATCTATGTTCAACATGCATATATTTGGTCATCCATTGGTATCATTACTTAGCATTTTATGCATTCTAACATTTACTACATGCATTCTCGTTAGTACAAATCTCATACTTTCATTGACATCTATTTAGCATTTCTATAATATGCACATGTAAATTAACCTCAACTCATGCATTCATTTGGCATCTATCTTTATCATGCATTCTCACAATAGCAATACTTTATCATGCATCAATAGTAAACATACTACACTTTGGCACGGAAAGCAACCTAATGCTTCGGTGAGCAACAACCCACTCAAAAACGCTTTCGATTGCTTGTGACACTTGCAATCGGCCTCCCGCGGCAACAGTGACCCTTTTGGCCCGAACCTTTGCGCGACCACCCGAACGGCCACAATTCGCGATCCGTCTGTTCGGGAGTTTATTCCCTGACACCACGATACTCCCCGATCCATTTCCATC
>NW_017893357.1:0-1227 GCF_001540865.1 Ananas comosus
AGTTTTCGCCCAGAGGGACCGGTCTCTCCCCAGCAGGGACCGGTCTCTCGCTGCGAACCCGAAAATCCAACGTTCGGGAACCGGTCTCTCCCTGCCAGGGACCGGTTGCCTCAGGCTGCCTCAACACTGCTCACTGAGGGGACCGGTCTCTCCTTCCAGGGACCGGTCCCTGAGAGTGAAAACTCTCAGGACTTGTCCAGAATTTCAGTTTTCGAACTTTTTAGGTCGGGGAACATTTTACAACCCTCCACCAAGTGTGGTAAAGCTTGAAATACATCCAAACACTCGAACCTCGCAAATTGCAAAGGTCCAGTGTGTTACATTCACCCCTCCTAAAAAGAGTTTCGTCCGCGAAACTCAAAAGGACAAAATACCTCAAGCCTCCATCTCAAAAAGATGGGGATAGCGCTCCTTCAGCGCGCTCTCCAGCTCCCAAGTGGCCTCGCGCTCGTCGTGGTTGCTCCACAGCACCTTTACGTAAGGAATTTCTCGGTTCCGCAATCTTTTCACCCCGCGAGCCAAAATTCTCAAAGGTTGCTCTTCGAAGCTCAAATCATCTCGCAGCTCCAAAGGTGTAGTATCCAACACGTGAGCCGGATCGTGGATGTACTTCCGAAGGACTGATACATGGAATACATTGTGTACACCCGATAGGTTTGGCGGTAGAGCGAGTCGATACGCTACCGGGCCTACACGCTCCAAAACCTCAAACGGTCCAATGAATCGGGGGCTCAACTTGCCCCGGATTCCAAACCTTCGAATTCCTTTGGTCGGCGAGACTTTCAAGAACACATGGTCTTCAACCTGAAACTCCAAGTCTCGTCGCCGCCTGTCCGCATAACTCCTCTGCCTACTCTGGGCTGTCAACAAAATCTCCCGAGCGATGCGAACCTTGTCTTCCGCCTCCTGGAGCACATCGGGGCCCAAAGCCAATCTCTCGCCAACTTCACTCCAATGAAGTGGCGATCTACACTTTCGTCCATAGAGTGCCTCGAACGGTGCCATCTTGATGCTTGCTTGATAACTGTTGTTATAAGCAAACTCTGCCATCGGTAGATGCTGCGACCATCCTCCCTGGAAGTCGATCACGCAGGCTCGAAGCATATCCTCGAGAGTCTGTATAGTACGCTCTGACTGCCCGTCACTCTGGGGGTGGAAAGCTGTGCTGAAGTCCAAACGCGTACCCAGAGCGTCCTGTAAGCTCCTCCAAAAGTGGGATACAAAACG
>NW_017893357.1:3197-53147 GCF_001540865.1 Ananas comosus
GGGTAGTCCCGGGGACGAGATCTACCACAAACTCTATCTCCCTATCAGGAGGCATGCCTGGAAGCTCCGCTAGAAACACATCTCCAAACTCCCGTACTACAGAAATATCCTCAACCCTAGGGGTGTCGTCCACACCCCGCAACACAACAGTAGCCAAATAGGCAACGCAGCCTCTATTAATCAACTGCCTAGCTCGAGAGGAGCTAATCGTCATCGCAAACAGCGAACTCTGGCATCCTCGGTACACGACCTCCGCCTGCCCCGGCTCTCTAAATGTCACCGTTCGATTCTTACAATCGATGGTGGCAAAGTACTTGGTCAGCCAATCCATGCCCAACACAACATCAAACTCCCCGAGTTTGTGCAAAGCTAGCAAGTCCACGGGCATGATCCAATCTCCAATCCTAACAGGGCAACTGGGGCAAAACTCCCGAATGTCTAAAGAGTGATCGGGTACAACAACTCGGTCCGGATGTAACAAAGATACAAGTGGGATGCCATGCAGCTCGGCAAACAGCCGATCAATGAATGAATGCGATGCACCGGTATCAAACAAAGCTCTAGCTCGAATACGATAAAGTAAAATGATACCTGCGACCACATTCTCGGCTGCCGCCGCCTTCTCAGTCTGGGCCGCGTACATGCGCCCGCTCGGAGCCTGTCGTGACCCCTCCGTCTGTCGCAGAACTGGCGGCCGCCCTGCCTGGTGATGCGCAGATGATGTCCCCTGGCTGGGACCTGGCGATGCTGGTGCAGATGCCGCAGATGGCGCTGGCAATGGACTCCTCGGGCAATCCGACTGGAAGTGGCCCTCCTGGCCACACAAAAAGCACCTGCCCCGGCTGCGCGAACACTGCCGTGGGTAATGAGGACCGCCACAGATCACGCAGCGGGGAGCCTGACGACGATCGGGTCCTCCTCGCTCAGTAGACTGGCCACGTCCTCGCGACTGGCTCCGGCTCCTGGGGTGCCTCGGCGGCCTCCGTGAGTGCGTCTGATTCGCACCCTCAGCCGCTGGCCTCTTGCCCTTGCCCTTATCTAGGGCCTCGCGACGCTCCTGCAGATCCGCCGCTCCTGCCTCCACTATCAAAGCTCAATCCACAACCTCTCGGTAAGTCTGGAGGTTGGAAGACTGCACCAACCGAAAGATAGAAGGCCGCAAACCGCGCTCAAAGATGCGGGCCTTGTCCTCGTCGTCTCTCACAACAAACGGTACACAGTGGAGTAATCGAGAAAACTCCCTCTCGTACTCGGCCACGGACCGCTCATCCTGGCGCAAGCTGCGCAAGTCTTTCTCCATCTTCCTCTTGACGCTAGTAGGGAAGTAGTGCGCCAGAAGGAGCTCCTTGAATCGCGTCCAAGAGATCGCTGCCAAGTCGGTGTTGGGGTTGTCTTGGATATCCAACCACCAACGGTAGGCCTCGCCGTCTAGAAAGTGAGTGGCGAGCCAAACTCTGTCCCGCTCCTCCACGAAAGTGTCTCGAAACAGCTTCTCCATATGCATCAACCACTTTTCGACAATCCAGTGGTCGACGTTCTCGCCATCAAACATCCTCGGGCTGCACCTCCTGAACTCGCTGAGGCGCTCCATGAGTCGATCCCGCTCGGCTCCCTCGGCCATCACGGGGAAAGCTGCCCCCGTCACTGGTCTCTGAACAGGTAATGCTGCAGCCACCTCCTCCCGAGGTGCGGTCGCCGGTGCCGCACGTGAAGAACTGGGCGCGGGGGACTGTGCCCTCGGTGCGACGTCCACCACGGGTGCTGGCGGTGTGGGACCCTGGGTCTCCCTCGAGGCTGCCGCCTGCTGAAGTAGGAGGTCCTCGAGATGCTTCATCCTCGCCTCTTGCCGCTGAGCCACCTCAGCCTGTCGCTGCGCCGCTGCCGTCTGCTGCGCCAACAAATCAAGGAGGACCGCAAGCTGGGCCCTCAAGTCGCGGACCTCACTAGATCCGGAAGTAGCAGAGGTCTCGACCTCCTCGGGGTGTGCCGCATCATCCGCCCCGGCAGACTGGGAGCGAGTAATCGGCATCGTCACTACAGATCATATAAAGTGCAAGTTAGAAACGTCCTGCACTATCGATCCCCGCTCAAGATATATAGAAGCCCCAAATAAGGCGAAATGAGTAAGGAAGTGCCTTCCTACTAACTCCCGATGTTACGTGTGTGCCCCAACGAACCCTCCGCGGATAGTTAGAAGCTGCATACACTCCCGATCAAACGTCCTAACTTATCTAGAGTTGTTTCGAAGGCACGCCGAGATCATGGATACTTTCGCTCACAAGTCATATTAGTGACCCCGTCTCTCACGAGCTAATTCCTATAGTTCAACGGCGGCCAAAGGTTCCTCTAGGTCCACTAAGACTCAACCCAGGCTCTGATACCAATTAATCTAGTCCGCCCGGGACCGGCGCGGGCCCTCCCGAGTAGCGTGCCCAGACCCGCCATATTCAACACATATAAGGCGTCTACAATAAAAGGGCGAAAGTAAAAGCAAGTAATTAAAACAAATAGAAGAAGAGAAATAGATAGCAGCTAATTGATATCAGAGCGAGTAAAGTTCTAACATCTACACCAAGTAAAGTAGCAAAGCTAGACAAAAAAGAAGTATAAGTAGTACAATATCTATCCCAAAAGTAAAAACGGTGGTCTTAGTACACTGGTAGAACTCCTCAACCTCTCGCAAAAGAACAAAAAAATCAGAGGTAGACCACCTAGCAACTCGTCCTCGAAGGAAAGCAGCTCGAAGCAATGTCCGTTCCCCGCGATCTTTGCCACGCTGAGTGAAGCTCTGAAACATCGAGAAAAAGAGGGCGTGAGAACTATAATTTATAGTTCCCAGTGGGCAATTACTGACCTCAGCTCATCGCACCACTAGGCCCCAAAGAAAAAGGTAAGTACTATAAGCAGTAATAAGAGTAATAGCAATAACAATACGAAAGCATAATTGAAGAGCTAAACCACTATATCTCAAGTAAACATGATGTCATGGTGATGTACATCTATTCTAGCATAAGGGAAAGTAACCAATGGCAATAGTTTACTAATACAACCCTTTATCGTACATGATATAGCAGCTCTATCATAGCAGCTCTATCATAGCAACCACGTATACTGTGATGAAATAGGTAACTGTCAAGTATACTACATGTCTCGGCCCTAGGCTATATGCATGTATATGTAGTCCAACTACTAAACCTGTCTAGTAGTGATTGTTCATTCTCAACCCGTGTCGATTTCCATTTCCAATTAGGGACCTACCCAAGGTAGTCCAGCTTGTGCCGCCTAAGTGCCTGTGGTAGCCCAACATCCCTACTCTTGGAATGTGTCTGTCCCACTCGACCCCGTAGGCTTCTCAATACCGCACGAGCGAACAATAGTCGCATAGGCCAACTCCGGAGTGCCGGCTTGTAGGGAGCGACCCTCACAAGCATGTGCGAAGGAGCACAAATGGCAAACAAGCAAGGTCAAAGTCTCAAGTACACGATCCTCATGTCTCTAATATGGTATGGTCACTAGTATCCCGAAGACCTAGTTCAAAGTCATAATGCGAGGTCCCAACACACACTTGCTTAGTGCCTCTTTATGACACTTAAGCTCCACAACTAATCATGTTCCAAATAAGACATTGTCATTAATGCTCACTATGCCCCGGGCCCCAACGCCTCTTTATGACGTTGGCCCAATCTCAAATAGTCCAAGTTCCCAAGCCTTCTCTAGGCCTCTAAAACCTCTAAGGTTACGATTGGCATATAGTTTGAATGCATGAAAGCAAGGTTCGTTTTCATAATAGGGAATATGAATACAAGTCTCAATTAGAATGCTAGGCCACACATGCATGCTCTCTACTATATAGAGGTCCCAAAATTTACTACACATAACCTATGCATGTTAAGCATTCTAAAATTCATAATAAATACATTTAGCATGGAAATGCATGAATTTCAATTTTTCGAAACATATTTGCCAAATATGAGCATTTCTCATATTATCGGCTAGGCCAAACCCACCGAACCGTCGCGTGCTCCTTCGATTCGTCAAACGGAGTTGTCCACGAGCCTCAAGATACCCTAAAAGAAATCAGCGAAGAGATACGAGAGTATTACGACCAACCATAAGATCGAACATCAATCTAGAAGCAAAAAGGGCCAAAATTCGCCTCAAGAGAAAAATCTCTTCTAAAGCTCCAAAAGAGAGCTAGAACCCTTCCAAACCAAGCCTAAGGAAGGTTCTAAACCAATCAATTTAGCCCCAAAAGCCCTAGATCAAAAAGCCCCAAAAATCAACCCTAATACCCAAAACTAGGGTTTCATATGGTAAAATCTACCAAATCAAGGATCAAAGGGTAGAATCCAAGTACTAACCTCCCAAGATGCCTCCAAACAAGCTCCAAATCTTCTAGGGTTGAAGATTGGTCCACCACCAAGCTCTACAAGCAAGCTCCAAGCCTTGCAAAGGTGGGAAAAAGAGAAAGGGGTTGAGCTCCAAGCTCCCTCAAGCTAGCTCCTCTTCTTCTTCTCCTCATTCTTCTTCTTCTTCTCTCTCTAGAAGGTGTTGGGAGGGGGTGAGAATGAGGAAATGAGAGAGGGAAGAGGAGGAAATGGCTAATAAGCCCATCTAATGCAACAAAATCCAGGGAGGCCCCTCAAAAATCCAAAATTGCATCAGCCCGAACTAGGCAGTTTTCGCCCAGAGGGACCGGTCTCTCCCCAGCAGGGACCGGTCTCTCGCTGCGAACCCGAAAAACCAGCGTTCGGGAACCGGTCTCTCCCTGCGCGGGACCGGTCTCTTACTGCGAAGACGCGTTCGGGAACCGGTCTCGCCTGGCAGGGACCGGTTGCCTCAGGCTGCCTCAACACTGCTCACTGAGGGGACCGGTCTCTCCTTCCAGGGACCGGTCCCCGAGAGTGAAAACTCTCAGGAGTTGTCCAAAGTTCCAGTTTTCGAACTTTTCGGGTCGGGGAACATTTTACAACCCTCCACCAAGTGTGGAAAAGCTTGAAATACATCCAAACACTCGAACCTCGCAATTTGCAAGGATCCAGTGTGTTACACAATCAAATAACGATAACACAAACAGTGTTAAAACCATCAAGAGCAAGCGTTATAAGTAAAAGCACACAAGTATATAAAAGAGAGGAACTTAACTATTTGATCTATGAAACTAGAAGCATTTAAATACAACTTGCATTAAACCTCATACATTGTTTTTCAATCTTATCCATAATGTAAATACATCCAAAAACTCTCCAAAATCTCACCCTATACAACATCTACTCTCAAAATGTGAAGACAGGGTGGAGCTAATGCAAGTAGGAAGTAAGCTACTAACTGATACCGCTAGGGCGCCAAGCCCTTGCCGCGATCCTCCCGCTCGGTCGGGACACTCGAACTAGCGCCTACAACAACAGATGTGAGAACTACGAATAGTTCCCAGTGGGTTCGGCCGCCGACTCCACCGATCTACCCACTAGGTCGAAGCAGGCATAGAAAGATATATGCAACATATATATATAAAGCTAAACCAACTAAAAGCAAGTATGGAAATTAAGCAAGTAAGGAAACGTAAGCAAGTAGGNTTATAGTATGTTGTAATGTAATATATTATTTTCGCGTAATATACTAAACTGTGCGTAATTTAGTATAAAAATCATACAAAATATTTATTAACAATGCATATGTTGCATTATTTATACAGATATTGTACTATTTTGAAGAGCTTGCACTATTTGAAAGGATGTTGCACTCTTTCATTTTATTAATTATTCTTTATTCTTTTTATTTTCTCTTGAAAGAGATTTCTTGTTTCATGAGAAAGGTACATGCATGTAATTATGGTTTAGCAGTTGTCATTTTCAAGAAATTTTACACTTTATTTAATATGGAATGAAATTTAATTTTTAAAAAGAAAGAGTGTAACACACATCTAAATGGTGCAATATCCTCTTATAATAGTGTAATATTTACACAAATTGTATAAATATCTGTACAAATAGTGTAAAATATGCACCGTTTATACCTATATTGTATAATTTTTATAGTATATTGTAATATAATATATTATTTTTTCGTAATATACTAAATTATGCATAATTTGGTGTAAAAATTATGCAAAATGTCTATTAACAATGCATATGTTGCACTACTTATACAAATATTGCACTATTTTGAAGAGTTTGTTGCACTATTTGAGAGGATATTGCACTCTTTCATCTTATTAATTATTCTTTTTTTTTTATTTTCTTTTGAATGAGATTTTTCGTTTACGAGAAAGGTACATGTAATTATGACTTAGCAGTTGTCATTTCAAGAAGTTTTACACTTAGTGACTTAACAGTTGTATTTTCTAGGCATTTAAAGCATATAATTTTTATGCATTTTGACAGAAGGGTAGTTTGGTCATCCTTCTGAAAATTCGGTCCGAATCTGCAAAAACTAAAAAGGTGGGCCACTTTTGCAAAAGCGCAAAATTAGTGGATTTTTTATGCAAATTGGCCATGTTTTTATAATGGTTGGAAATTAATAATCAAATCATGATAAAAAATTGTATAGATTTTACATATCTTTTTCACTCCGTAATTAATATCACAATTATCAATATCTGATCACTATAATAAAATATGTTTTAGACGACGCATTTTAGACGACGCTTTATTCTGACGTCTTCACTATTTGGCATGTGCTGACGCAATGATTAAGCATCGTCAATCACTATAAGAAAATTAAGTTATAAAGATACATTTTTGAGAAACTTTTGTATATGTCCAAATTTTTTTTTTTTTAAAAACCTACTAAAGCCCAGATATAAAGCCCGGCCCATCCAAAAATATATCACCATGCTTGACCCATCCCCCCTAAACTACTCAGCCCAATTACCAAAAAAAAAAAAAGAAAAAAAAAAACCTGATCTCTCCCTCCTCTCCCCTCTCTCAAACCCCTAAAACCGTAGACGTAGAACCCCTCGCTTTCCTACGCCGCCGCCGCCGCCGCCGCCGCCGCCGCAGCCGACGAGTGGCGGCAAGAGTTCGGCTATGAGGATCGCACGGGGACCGTAAATAGCTATGATCGCCATGTATCCTTCCGCCACAAGTCGCCGGAGGAGTGGGCGCCAAACGTCGAGGCGGCGGCAGTGGTGGGGCAAGAGGAGTCCGGTGACCGCCTCCTGGCTGTGCTCGCGGTGGCGCTGAAGGCGCAGAAGGAGGAGATAAAGAAGAAGGTGAGATCGATCAGTGCTAGGGTTTCTTGTTCATGAGGATTTAGGGTTAATCTCTTGTGAGAATCTCTTTGTGCGCGGATCGCTTTGCTTGGTATCGTATAAATTAAGGCTTATAGATGATCTTTGATTAAGCTTTTAGAATTGCTCTAGTGCTTGTTTAATTTAGACAGTCCTCTTAAGCTCTTAGCCATTGTTATAATGGCATCACGTTGAGAACCTTGATTGGGGATTTGTTGAAATTAACAGCCCTGTTAAAAAAAGCGTTTCAAACGGTCAAAAATTTAATAGAATCACTCTTAAATTTAATAGCTGGTTGTGATGTCTTCTAGAATGTGTGTTAGCTCAATTCATAACAAAAAGGGAATCTGGCATTCCTCTAGTGATGCAAGTTCAGAGGAAAGGTAAGCTTATAAAGTACCAGTCAATAGCTGTTTTAATTGTTAGTTGTCTGACAATATTTAGAGATAATATATCTGAGAATTGACAATTTTATCAGTAGATGTCTTACAGCAGCCTCTTGTTATTAGGCATGTTTTGATCACTATATCTTTATGTATGATGCATAGTCATCATAATTTTATTTCTCTCATTCTTGTGCACTGTGGCTCAGTTTCTTGTGGACTGTTCAGGTTTTTCTAATGTATCGTGCATTGATTGACCCAAATATATCAAGTATGATTCGTTGTTTCTCGTTTATACTTCTACTTTATTACTTGACCTGAAAAATATTTTTGACATTAATCATTCTAAGAATTTAATTCTAGCTAGAGTGAATGGTAGTCATATCTTTTACTCTTTATTCCTTGATTTGTTTTTGTCACAACTGCACCCTAATTATAGTAAACAGAGGAAATGTCAAAAATATTTTTCAGGTCAAGTAATAAAGTAGAAGTATANCAAAAGTAGTTCCAATGTTCTTGGACAACACCAAGGTGTGGCACCAAATACTGTCAACAAGTATGAAACTAGAAAAAAGTGGGGTGGCTCACGTGGAAGGAGTCAGCAGGTCTAATCTCAAAGAAAATAGCATGTACTTAAATGTACTCCTAATAAATCACTCTGCAAGTCCTCTGGCATGGTAAAATTTATTATTATTATTTCCTTAATAACCTTTTATTCTTTCTTCTTGTCAGATTTAGTATCTAGGATGCGTTTCGTTTGCTCCTAAATATCAAAATCGATGAAAGATGGACAAATTTGCTAGGTGAATGTTTGTAACATCAAGTGCTAGTCTTGATCATGATAACCATCCAGTTTTATGGATTGCAAGGATAGAACCAATCACAGCTCTGTTTTGCTGCCACACTCCTTTGCCAACCAAAGCAGCTGAAAGAGTGCAAAATGTGGCAGATAAAGTATGTCTTCTTCAGCTTTTTCTTTTTTCCCCCCTTTAATTTCGTGCCGGTTGAAAGTGTGACTTTCTCTCTTGTCCTGGAATATATGCAGCTTATCCTTCCAGCTGTTGTCAATTGTTACTTATTTTTTATTTGGAACTTTTGATTATCCAGCTCTTCCAATTTTCATCATAGACAGGATCATGATAAACAAGATGTACTCCCATCGGATTTCTTCTATAATCCGCATCTTTCAAATGTCAAACAACCTCTTTACATTTTAAGCCCTATCATCCAACTAGAGTTGTTGTTTCAATTGCTTTCTTGAGTAGTCAGTGCTGGGTGATCTTGGTCGATTTTAATAGATGATTATTTTCAGGCTAGGTCTCTCTTTCCACCTACCTTTCCATGTTAGGAATTTTATTTGTTTCCTATCGAATTGGCACACAAAAAATCAGCTAAATAATTTAACTTGCTATCAGCATTAAGCTGTTCCTGATCTCATCTATTTAAGGAAAAGAAGTTTGTATTAGCACTTGAGCTACATCCGTATAATCCGAATAATTAATTAGAGTAACTTGCTCATAGTATAAAACCTGTAACTTGCCTGTTAGTTCGTTCAACATAGACATGTAGTATTGGTAATAACATGCAGCACAGTTACTCTTTTAGGCACTTGATTTGGCATATAGGCCTAGGTTTTTAAACCCATGTTGATAACTAAGTCAAGTTGCGGGCCTTAGTTAAGCAACTCCTACACAGCCTACGAACTGACTGAATTAGGCTTGTCTTAAAGTTATGTGGTATAATTAAGAGGTTTGAGTGACCATAACATACTTAGTGTTATAGTTTATATTATTTGCGTATTTATGTGTACATGGTCATGTTATTCATTCAAAATACTCTTTTCTGTCTGGTTCATAAATTTTAATGTTAACTTTCACCTACTGAAGCGCGACAGAGTTCTACAGATGACCTTTCTTTTTTGATGCAATTTACTTTGATTTTTGTTCATATATATATATATATANTATGAACAAAAATCAAAGTAAATTGCATCAAAAAAGAAAGGCCATTATGCTTTGTTTTTAGTTTATTCCCTTGTAACATTATCTGGTTTTCTGATTGGATGATTGTGCTACAGGTGCAAGCGGTGCTATTACTACTGGGAGGGTGTGAAGTGCCCTCTAGTGCAGTTACTTTGGCGGTCCCCTCTCTCAATGTAGACGAGGTGTGCTCCCTCTTATTGGAACATAATATCTAGGGCTATTTTTGCATATATATACACCTTTTTAGAATATTTGCCGTTATGCGAACACTCCTGTGAAGTTGGTACTTGGCTGCATTCCTTTAAGCATGCGTTTGGTTCGCGCTATCTTTTTAAGATTCCTAGTAATCCAATAGGAATAAAAAAATATGACGGTGTTTGACTAATGCATTAAGTAATCTAGTTGGTAATATTGGATTTACTTGGGAATGAGATGCATCCCAAAGTACTAATCTCATTCCTTTGAGAGAGGGTGGGTATCTTTATATTAATGGATTGGGATAATTATAATATGTCTAATCTCTTTCTTTTTTCTCACCCGCCGGCTAGTTGGTATTATTTTTCTTTACACTCTAACCTCATATCTCTCTCTAAACTTACCTTTTTCTCTCTAAACTTCAACTCTTTTTCTCTCTCTAAACTATGCTATTTCTCCCTCTCTTTTTCTAAAATCTCAACCTTCTTATTCTCTCTAACCTCGACTCTATTTCTCTTTCTATTTCTTTAATTATACTCTCTCTTTCTAACCTATATTCTCTCTCTCTTTTTTCTAAAAGGATGTTGAAATTTTTTATAGTATTATTTAAAATTAATTAAAAAAATAAATTAACTAATTGTATATTTTTCATAATCTTAAATAGCATGATTAAATAATATGACCATACGAACCAAACACCGAAATATTACATTCTTAGTAATAGGATTAATAGGAATAAGATTCTCGGATATCTTTTTACTGATAGTAATCTTTCATAGTGCCAACAAAACGCGCCCTAAAAGCTATCTTTATTTCGATTCAGGCCCCCCGCTGGGTACACATGCAAAAATGATTTAGTGCAAAGTAAATAAGCACAGTTTTTAGGGGCACGCATGCAAAAGCCCCGACGTAGTAACTAAGGCTGGTAGTAGAATTTTGCATATTATCAAGGGGTTATTGGTTATTTATTTTGAGTTCTTTAAAAATATTAAACAGAGTATGACAGCACCTACAAGTCGGATTGCTTCTCTAAATAGGTTTCGCGAGAAGAGAAAGGAAAGGTGTTTTGACAAGAAAATTAGATATGCTATCCGCAAAGATGTTGCTCTCAGGTACTGTTCCTTAGTATTTTATGTTAATGTAGAAATTTTTTTAGTTTGTAGTGGTGGGTTTTAATTCATGAATACTTTTCTGTATTAGCCTGGCTCACATTGAACATGCATCACATATCTGCACTCGTTGGGTACAGCAGGTGTTGTTGTGCATCAGAATTTAGAACCTCTGAACATATTATGTGAATGCCCGTATATACCTCTATATAAACAAAAGAAGAAGTAATTGTAGACAAAGACAGTTGCAGGAAAAACTGGGCCTATTTTTGCTGTGCTTCTATTGTCTGGAATGTAACTCAAATTCTGCACAATTGAATAATCAAATGAATATATATATAGACACACACGGCGTAATGAGATAGTGCGAGAAATGCTTCAAATTCAGTTAATCATAGTGGCAGCTCAAAGTGCAAAAAATTTACATGGGGTAAAGAAATTGTTAGTTCCAATCCAATCCATTTTAAGACAGTTATATGCTGATAAGAATTGTCATTAAAACTAAGTGTGTGATAATCATTAGGTCGCAACAACTTATGTAAAAGGAACTTCAGTAATTTCAGCACATTAATACTTGGTGGCACAGTTTCCTAGACAGCCTTATAGCCCTCTTGAGTGAGTTGTAAATGTCTTAATTTCTAGTTTTATATCTGCCCCCCCCCCCATTTCTTTTCTCTATGTTACGTGCTAAACTGACTATTTAAATTAGCTTTTTTTGACACTAATTGTGGTAGATTTACTCTCAGGCTCTATTTGGTTCGGAGTTAAGCAAAAGCTAGTTATTTCAGAGATAGGATTAAGTTTGAATTTAGTCATACAAATTGGTTGTATGGTATAGCTTTTTATATATTAATAAGCTGTAGATATAAATTTTATTAAAATTTTAAAAATTTTCTTTTATTATCTACCCGCTGTATCGTGCAGTCCTTATACTATTATAGAATTATTGTCACATCAACGAACTATTAAATATGTACATATTTATATTGTATTTCTTTTCAAGACAATATAATAATTAAATAAAAAATATTAATAAAATGAAAAAAGATTACTGGAACATGAAAGGACAAAACCTCCTATACTAATCCCCTTTCATCTTTAATACTAAAAAAAGCTCTGTTTTTTCGCATTTAGTACTCTAAGAAATTTTTTTTATAAATAGCTCTATAAAATTTATATTTGCAAGATTGTTCCTATCTCCGCCACGCAAGCGCCACACGAAAGCCGCATAAGCGGCTAGATTAAGTTAAACATGATGAATCATTCACCGTATCCAAATACGGACGGTATTGCGTAATATCTAAGATTTAAAGATTTAGAAAAGATACGTTGAATTATTCATTGTATCCAAATATGATAGGGTTAAGGTGGGGTTAGAGTAATTTTGTATTTAGTTGAAAATTGGATTTAGTACAAGAATAAGCAAAATAGTGTTTGGTCGGAGTAGCTGGAATAAGAAGGATAGTGGTTGTTAAAGAGATAAAAAGACCAAAATACCCCTCACATTAATCCATGTAAATAAAAGCTTTTATTTTTTGCATTTAAATTTATATGATTGCAATTTTTTTTTTGAGTCAAATTAAATTAATTTGAGCGTAATTTGTTACCAAAAAATATTTTTCACTACTCTTTTGTGACTTTGAAATTACCAAAATTTTACGAACGACTATTTTATATTTTTCTTAAGCTCAAATTTCACCAACAATTGCATTCCACGGACTATTTTAAAATTTTACGAACAATTGCATTTTAACCTTCCAAAAACACTAATTTCTAATCTTTCAATTTCAGCCTTTAGCAGAGGTGAGTACCTGTACGCGATTTCAAGTCCGGTTTGCGCCGATAACACTTTTACTTCCGAAACTTCTAACCATCCCAATGTGTACAATACATTTTTTGCTCTTCACTTATCATTCTCATACGACACGTTGATCAATTTGATGAAAATTAGTATTACGATTTGGGTATTCGATATAATGCGCAAATATTTAAATATATCAAGCCAATCTCCACATCAACGAACAGTTACAAAGATAACAACACATTGAATCAAAAAAACTTACATATACAACTAAAACAGTTCGAAAGAGTACAACTATATAACAGAGTTGGATAATAATTACATCTACAAATATGATCTACCAACATTTGGCAAATAAACAAACGCAAACAAGAAAAGCTCATCACATTTTCTAACATTACTACATGTTCCAAAGTTACAAAGAAATAAACAAGTATTACAAACCATATGCATCTCATACATTATCATCTTAGTTTAGTCAAATTCCAATCAAACCACTACACTTAGTTCTACCAAATAGCAATACAATTCTCAAATTTATAGCAAACTATGTTCTACTGCTCCACAATTAGTTTGTAATATTAGCACGGAGATCCTCATCACGTCGGGAGTCATCATTTCCTCCCAAAAAATCGGGTTCTTCATCTTCATTTTCAGCGTCCTGTTCTAGCTCGTCAGAAAATATGTTATCATTTGCTTGGTGACGACGAATAAAGTTATGTAGTATACAACATGCCATAGCAATTAAGCATTGCACTTTATATAAAAACGGTGTTGCTACATTGAGAATTTTGAAACGCTTCTTCAAAATACCAAATGTCTTCTCGACCACATTTCTTAATTAAGCATGCTGGTGGTTATAAAAATCTCATGGATTTCGATGAACGCGGGTTCGTGTGTTAGCGTCAAATTGACTAATATGGTAACGCTCTCCTCTATAGGGTGCAAGAAATATATTTGTATTTGCGCATCCCGAGTCTACTAAGTAATACTTGCCTGCGAATAAGATAATTACCAGTTATTAAATAAATGTGAATTATCAGTAATAAAATCATATATATATTATAAGTGGGAAATAATTAGCATCGCTACCTTTGGGAACAACGAAACCACCATTTTCGCACGCTCATCGAAGTACTCTCATATCAGCAGTAGATCCTTTCCAACCTATGTATACAAATACAAAATTATGATTAAATGACAGCCATTATATTTTATGAGGTAAACCCTTTCCGACAGCGAAATGGTGCTTGTTTGCTCCTTCGGACCATTATTGGAATATGTGTTCCGACGATCGTACCAATAGCATTCTACAGTTGAAAAGAAAACATGAAAAATATCAGTAGTAATAAAACATTTTTATAAACCAATGTATTATATATATATAAGCGTGCACGGTTATCTTGAAAGGATGAAAATTTGGATAATCTTTATTCTTTGGGTGCACGGTAGCATTACTTGACGGCAACATTATGTATTCATCTTTTAGCCTTACAATACCACGTATAACGTTGTTAAAATGTCTACTGATAGTTTTTCCTGAATGTTGGAATGTTTCTACGAGAATCTGGTTTGCCACGCCATGGTCTACGCCAAATAGAAATATGGTTAACTGCTCGTCAGCAGTCATATTTCTTGTGCTACTTATCAACCCCCCTCTCGACTAACGCATCGCGGAGTGCAATAAATGTAGTTGCACTCATACGAAAGTGATGGTAGCATTGTTCATGATGACCAGACAAAATATCACACAACATTTGATGTCCGGTAAACGGCCGAGTTCGACATCTTTATCTGGGGACTATATTTGCAATTGTTTGATTTTCTTGCTCAAGTTGCATTAAATGCTCAAAAAATTCATCATCGTCATCTAATATTGTCATAACGGTGGCTATGGTTGCTGACGAAAATATTGTTTGATATACTGCGTTGTTCATTACTGTCTTTCAAAATCCAACTGTCATCAATAACAAATACATCAGAGCACATTGATAAATAGACCAAAAATTTAAAAATACACACGAACATATAGCTATAACAATAGTTAATATAAATGGCACAAATATAGACCATCATTCTGACAATGTCCTTAAAAATAATCATATATGTAATGACGACTATAGGTAGAACATTGAACAAGGTAGTACACGTTGACCACGATTACTACATAGGTCTTATATATCGCACATGAATGCTATATTATCTGAAAATTATCTGAAATAACAAACAACATCATAACTTTAATGTTCCAAACAGCAAGCAAACATGCAAAGCTAAGACAAGTGAAAACATAAACAAAAGCAACATACAACATAAACCACTAACCCAAGCAATATAACTCAGGAATTGACAAAGAACGACTACCATTACGCCAATGCCTTGGAAATAACTGCTTATACAACAAATTTTGATGCGAAAGTTGACGCTCAACCCACATGAAAGCTAGGTCGTCATTCATTGTCATGAAAAGTTGACGATTCTTATCTTCTTTCAACGCATCACCGGCAGCCGAGATTTGTTCATTACTTAACCCCGTCATCCCGTACACTCTTTGCATGCACGCCTTAATCGATGGGATATAGGGCGATTGCTCATCTCGGTGTGACCGAGTTGCCGCATAAATTCAAGCTTTTGCTTTCCCAGCTCGATCATCTCAACCATCGCAGAAGCCCGGGGATCACTTTTTTTCTTTCGTCCACCTGATGTATATGCATGCTGCGGTTGCTTATTGCTGGGCTCTGGAGATCGAGCTCTTTTACCACCAGAGCTATGGCCAGAACCACTAGTAGTATTTACGTCAGTTGTGCGCATCATGGGAGGGTTTGGGGAGCGTGAGGTATTAATGTCACAATCATTTGCATTTCTGGCGCACCCTGATGACCCTTGTTCAGATTGACAAGGTGAGATATTACATGCTGACATTCTAATGGCAGCAACCGTATCATCCTCATCAGGGGATGATCCGGATGAGCTTTTAATCGTACTAGGACTTTTAATCGTACCAGGAGTCTGCACGACAGTGGTAAATGCATATCTTCTAGAAGCAGTGGTATTTTCAGTAAGAAATTCAATGTCCTTATAGGCGGGAAAGGGTTTATCCCTACACCTGGCGTAAACCGGATTTTTCTGAACAAAGGATATTAACAATTTAATACAATCATAAAAACTATATGCCTAAACAAAGTAACGCAAATTATTTAAATTTTACCGCTATTACAGCATTCCAAATACTTGGGTCACCTGGTGTGGGAATGTGCAATTCATAATTCCATCCTCACCCGCTCTTATTGGCAAGACAATGGTACAGATTGTAAGTTTTTTTTAAAACTTTCAGTCGATTCTTCATTTGCTCCTTAGTTAGGTTAAGATTGTTCCGACTGTTGAAATCAGTTACCATCATCTTCCAAGCAATGGGAGTGAATGTCCCATTTACATAATTAATTACCAAACGTATGTTCATCTTTCATTAGACCCAACAAATGTGCATCCAAAGCATTGCTCCAATTTTGACTTCTTGCCCTTGTTTCATTTCGAATACCAACTCTACCATTATTATGTTGGATTTCATTAGGTGAGTTGTTTGGCAACCTACCTTGCTTCTGAAAAGACTTAGAAAATTTCTTTAATGGATGCATATGTAATTAAATAATTAACGAGTGCATAACGTGTAGCACACTGGACCTGTGCAAATTGCGAGGTTCGAGTGTTTGATATGGATTTCGAACTTTTCCACACTTGGTCGAAGGTCGCAAATGGTATTCCGGTCTAAAAGTTCGATTTCTGGAATTTGGCTAAGTCCTGAAGTTTTTACTCTTGGGGACCGGTCCCTAGCTAGGAGAGACCGGTTCCATCGGAACAGTGTCGCGGCCAGCTTGAGGCAACCGGTCCCTGGCTGGGAGAGACCGGTTCCCAAACGCGTGTTTTGCGAGAAGGGTCCGAGAGACCGGTCCCTGGCGGGGAGAGACCGGTTCCCGAACGTTGGTTTTGCGGGGTAGGCTGAGAGACCGGTCCAAGGTGTCGGGGAGACCGGTCCCTCAGCACGAACAGACCGGGCAGTGCACAGGTTGCATTTTTGAGGGACCTAGGTGGATTTTGTTACATTTGAAGGCTTATAGAGCCTTTCCTCTCCCTCTCACCCTCATTTCTTTCCCTCACACTCACTCTAGAGAGAGAAAGAGAAGGAGAAGAAGGAGAAGAAGAAGAAGAAGTTGGAGGAGAGCAAGATCTTAAGGCTTGGAGCATCTTCCTCTCCCTTTGCTCACCATTGGAAGCTTGGAGCTTGGGCTAGGAACTTGATAGAGGATCAATCGTCAACCCTAAAGCATTTTGAGCTTGGTTTGGAGTTACCTAGAAGGTTAGTTGCTTGTTTATTCCCTCTAGACCTATTTTTGGTGGATTTTCGGAGATGAAATTCTAGATTTGAATTTTAGGATTTATTTTGGGGCCTTTTATTTGGTGGCTTTTGGGGCTAATCTAATGAGATTAGAACTTTGGATTAGGTTGCTTTCGATGGGATTTGGCATCCATTTGAGTTTTATTTGATGTTTTCTTCACCGGGGTGAGTTTTTCTCCACTTTAACTTGAGGTAGTTAATGATTGAGTTTAGGGTTAATCGTAAGGTTCGTTTAACCATTGTTCTTACATCTTTAGGGTGCTAGGAGGCCAGTGGACACCTTCGTTGAAGCTTACGAAGGGTTTCGATATCTACGGTGGGTTTGACTTCATGAAATTTGGGGCAAAATGACCCTTATGCATTACATACTCGTCGTAAAGTCTTTTTGAATGTAAATCCATGCTAGATAGGATTTATGAAAATTTTAGAACCCTTGAAATGTATGTGCCATGTGTAAGATAAATATCACTTTATATAGTAGAGTTATATGTGTAGACTGCATGCATGTGAAAGGTGTGCATTTTTGCAAGTTGAGAATGTCTCTTATGCTAGAAATGATTAGAATTATGTATTCATGAACATAATTATTATGTTTGGACTCGTTGAACAAAAGTGTCATAAAGGGGCACTTGAAAGTAGTAAACTATGAAATGCAACATAGAGATATAGTGATAGGCTATTGGACATATACTATATTCCATGTTATAGACATGATGACATAGTGATAGGCCTTTGTGACATTCGATACATTCGATGTTTTTAGACATGAGGACTTGAGACTTGAGACAGACTTATACGCATGCTTGCCATTGTGCTCATTCGCACATGCTTGTGAGGGTCGCTCCCTACAAGCCGGCACTTCGGAGTTAGCCATCGCGATACCTATTCGCCGTGCGGGATTGGGCGCCGAAGTGAATTGCCGTGGGAAAGGCTCATTCCTAGAGTGGGGATGTTGACTACCACGGGGCCATTAGGCACGGCACCGGCCAGACAGCCTATGGATGGGTCTTACAGGCCAGACAGCCTTCGAGTGGGTCTTCATGCCAGACAGCCTTTGGGTGGGTCTTATAAGAATAAACTTTTAACAGTTAAAGTGATAAGTGGATATTGACTAGAATAGTAAATAATGACATCTTTACTATTTGCATTGAGGACATCGTGTTCGTTGCATACCCATGCTTATACATGTTAGTCACACTCATGTACATATTTGGTTGTAGTTGTTTTATTACTTATGCAGTTCATGCTAAGTAGAGATATCATGGTAGAATAGTGCTCTTGGCACATACTTGTTCATTATTTTGCTTTTGTTTATACTTGTACTGACCCTCTTTTGTAGCTTTTGAGCCTAGTGGCGCATTTCACTGAAGTCAGTAATTACCCACTGGAAACTATTATTTAATAGTTTTCACGCCCTCTGTTTTATGGTTTCTTTCAGAGCCTTCGGCACCGGCGGAGGCACGGGATCGCGGCAAGGGTGTCGCCTAACTAGATAGAGAGGAGCTTGTTTCACTCCTAGGTGGTTGTCCTTCCTCCCTTTCTTTTGTTGTGGTGAGAGAGAGATTTTGAGTACCATGTACAGAGAGACCACCTATGTACTCTTTATGTTTAGCTTTTGTATTTGGAATTTTCATTGTACTACTTTATGGTTTTATTAGTGGATTTCAGTTTTATACTTATCCCTCTGTTGTAGAACTTAGTTATTTACCTTGCTCTGATATCGTTAGATCCCTTTGTTCTACTGCTTTATTTATCGTTTTGTTTTAGACGCCTTGTATGTTTTAGACATATGGCGGGTCTGGACACGCGCCGGGTGGGCTTCCGCTGGGTCCCGGGGCGTGACATAACGGGTGCATGAATTTGAGTTAAATACACAATAGCATTTACATGCAATTTCAATGGCTAGGTAAAGTAAAGGCCCTACGAGGTAATGTATTAGCATTGCCTACACAATAAAGTAATGCAAAAGTTATTTTTCACTACCAAGTATAGTACATAAAGGCTACAAGGGTATAGTAAAAGCATGCATAAAATAGATGTTTCATTAAATATCTATCTCCTATGTACAAATGCATGTTCTACCAAGTATGGTTTAGATGGTTCGTTCCCACAAATGGCTTACGTGGTTTCCAACTAACATGGGGTTGCATTGATTTTTCAATTGATGCCATCCATCTAATCTTAATTGGAAACCGTCATCATCGCTGAACTACGACTTTTCAACCATTATTTCTCTCCCTCAGTTTTTCTACAATTCTTGATCACGACATCCGAGAGGAACAATAACACGGCGATTTCATATAGACAATTTTACACTAGCCACCCGGCAAATCAGGCATATATTCAACATGCAATAGAAAATCAACATAACATAGCAGGCTCTCAACTATAAGCATAACATAAGAGGAAATCAATCATAAGTATCATACCAATATTCAACATGCATCAGAATATTCTCAAGTATGATTAGATCTACCAATATGCATCATCTTTATTATCCCAACCAGTGTGCAAAGATATTCTTTTGTTTCAGCGGCATTGGATAAATAGAGAAGCTATGTGAAATGTAACCATGGAGATCAAACCTGTCTATAGCAAATATACCAAGCTCAGAGGTGGCCACAGCCAAGCACAGAGATACTCGCGTCTTGACAAAGAGATCGGTACCACGCAACGGAGGAAAATCCATAAACCGAGAAGAACAACCGAGACAAAGGAAAACCCCAAAATAGGGTTCAGCCGAAGCAAGCTGCGAGGACAAACAGTGCGGGTGTACGAAATACCCACAGTTGGCAAGATCTGAACCGAAGACCAAGAAGGGTGGCAGCACGAAGCCTCTCCGACGGCGACGGAAATGGAGGAATACCCCTATACCAAGACCAAGAAGAAATTCCCAAATCGAAGAAGAAACCACCAAATCGCAAGTAAAGGCCGGCACAGATAAAGCATGAGAAGCTAGACCCGGAAGTGTGGGTTCAGCGAAAGCGAGGAGGAAGAAGTAACAATTGCTTTGGCCGGAAGTGAAGCCTTTACGACCAACGTCGACGAGAAGGGGAGGTGAGGTTTTTGGTGGAGGTGAAGCCTTTTCAAAATCCAACAGCGTCGAGTTCAAGCACTAATGATCAATCGCTTTGGCCGAAGGGGAAGGCCTTACTCCCAACGGCGAGGATGATGGGAGCTATGAGGAAATCGGGGGAAGAAGAAGGCGCCGCACTGTAGCTATGCAGGATTTTCGGGAGCTAGGGGTATGCACTATAGTAGCTCGCGTTGGGTGAGGAGCGGGGCTAAAGCTAATCCTGGGAGGGGTTAGTTTGGGATTAAATCCGGGGTTAAGGGGTTATCCTACCCCCTTAACCCCGAACCAAACACAGTGTTAGGCTTCAAATGCATCTGCTTCTCATCTATGATATATTCATTCATGGGCTTATTGTTTATTAGGTAAATTTAGTCATCTTAACCTTGTTATATGTTCAAAACTTATTCATTGATCAATAATTAATTCAAATGTTATTTAATGTGCAGGTTCAAGTATGTAGTCGTGGACTGGATCAAAATGCATTTATGCATTTTTTAATTTTGTTATCATATAGTTTTTTTATTTTTTGTATTTTTTTCAGTTAGAGAGTTTGATTTGTTATAATCACTATAATATGTGAGTAGATATTATTGTTGTGACGTATGGATATTGAATTATAGTTCTATCATTTTAATAGTAATTTTAGAAACTATGTTGATTGCGTTTTTTTTAGTCTCATCTATTTAATGTAAATATGATTAGCTTAATTAAAGATTAACAGATGTTTATAAAAAATATTATACTTTTAATGACAATGGGGACACTCAGTGTCACTATGTAAATTTCAAATTTGGGCGACTTATGTGTGCCACTAAAACCAACAAAAAGTGTCACTAAATTGCAACACTTTTTCGGGATATACCGACACTTAGTAATGTGTCGCTACATACCCTAGGGACTGCACATATAGTGACACTATAATTAGTGTCGGTATTTTTGCTAGCAGTAATTTTTTTAGATTTCAGGGACACTTAAAAGTGTGGCTGTAGCTTAATTTTGTTGTAGTGAATAAACATATTTTTATCAAATAGTGTTAAAAATTTTTCGACGCTATATTAAAGCGTCAACATATTTATCCCGACATGTTTACTTAACTACTCTTTGCTCAATGCTTTTACAAGCATTGGGGTTGTTCTTGTCAACACTTTAAAGCATCGCTAGTTATTGTTTAAAGTGCCCTTAAGTGCAAGATTTATTGTAGTGGATCTCGTCTTGTTTCATGAACTTCTTGATCCCCCTAAAATCTGTTTCGATCTCTAGCACATTTTTCATCTTTAACATTGTTCTTTCTAGTTGCGAACCGGCTACTAGAGTCGATCGTAGCACACCGCCTAAATTCCTAGAGTTTTTGATGGTGCCCTAGAGTGAATCCAATAGAGAGAATTTCTATAGAGAGAGTATTCTATCTTTTTTTTTTTGCATGTCGTATGTGATCAATATCTCATATATTTATAGGCAATAGGGGAGACATTAATTCTAATATGACTCTAACTAAATTCCACAAAAATAAGGATTTTAAACAAAACAGAATTTATCTCTTTGGATTCATTTCTTATCCTATATGGATTAGAAATATTTTAGACTAGTCCCAATGTGGACGAATCCTAATATCTCCCACTCGTACACACTTGGTACTTATTCATATTTTCTCATCCCAAATATATTATCTTATCTCATTTCACTCTTCATATGGGAAATGGTTGGTGCGATCAATAATGGGAAAAACTATAAGGTGAAAAGTGCTATATTAAGTCACCATCCAACTAATATAACACTACAACTTCACTCTCGTCTATATCTCAAATCATTGAACTATAGCAGATCATAACATCTCTAATCCTTATAATCGAGCAAGTTAGATCTCTCTCATCAATATATTTGTACTCGTGATTATATTAACAACAAATATCAATATAATCGTCCGGACTATGAGTCACAAATCATAAGTGTTTTGTCAAATAAGTCTTTCTTAGATGTCTTATGCCAATTCATTTCAACTTGACTGCTTTTCCGGATGAATCAATGGTCCTTCATGCTAAAGTAGCATCACCAATTAAGTATCCACTTCATGACATGGTTTTAAATCCCAAAGGATATGCAAAACTCACACAACGACAAAACAGGAATTAATTCCATCAGTATTTAAGAATAGTGATCTATCTTGTACATACGATGAACGTATGCTATGGTGAAACTATCTCTAAAGACATGTCATGCTTAAAACACCATACGAATATTGGTTCTGTTGCTAGTCAAGATAATGAACCTCAAGACAGTCACCCATATGATGCCTTCTTTACGTTCGACTTCATAAAGATCTAGTAGAGTCGTGAATCATGTCTACTGTCAATTTTATAAAGTCTCATCTTAGCTCATCTAAGACAACATTCATATTGAAACTTTTGCTTGCTCATTTAGCGCGTGTCACGCCCCCGCCCCCGCCTCGAAACTACTACCAATTTGGCACGATACGGGCGTGCCGGGCGGACCGCCGAACGGACAGCACCTTCCCTGTCTGCCCAAGGCTCAACAACAAGAATGTGTACAAGAATTTACCCAGGAATTCAGATTCTAAACATACACATTCGACGGGGCACAAACAGTGCCAACAACTAAGGGCAAGTAATCCACAAGTAAAAATAAGTGAAATAAAGAGAGTACTTTACTAACTATTACAATAGTTTTGCATCTTTTTACATGTACATCTTTTTGCCAAAATGAATACATTTGTTCATCAAAATACATAGCTCTCAAACCTCACCTACATAAATCTCTCTCAATACATAGGTGTGCTAATGTAAAAAGGAAAGCTACTATACTACTACGGTCTCACTGATCGGGTGCGATGCCCTTGCCGCGGTCCTCGCTCGGTAGACCTGTGCCTACCACTGGAAATAGAGTGGGGTGAGAACTATCTTCCATAGTTCCCAGTGGGCTCGGCCGCCGACTCCGCCGGTCTCCCTACTAGGTCCAAGTGGGCACAAGTAACAACAAGTAGACAGATAGATAGATAGATATCTGAAAGCTGTAAAGGCATAAAGGAAAACTATACTACTATACCCATAATCATGTATAATGAATGCATGCATCATATAGTAAAGATTTACTACCATGCTAACAAGTTCGATCCATGTTCGAATAATAATGTTCAATGACATTGTTAACTGTTCATTTACCCAATTTGTGGCGAAACCCTTGGGTTCGCCCTTAACTCACCTTTTTCCATCCCATTGGGTGGGGAGCTCCATGTGCCCCTAGACCCGGGACTGTCTGCGGACCTCCATGTGGTCCTAATCGCCCGACACTCCGGAGTACTCGATGACAATCCTCTCAATGTGAGGATATGGATGGCTATACCACCCCGAATAACAGACTGTGAGGTAGATCTATCCTCTCCAAGTGAGGACACCCTAAGAGCTAGGGTCAACATCTCGCGGAACTCGTCTATTCCGACCATCATGCATAGCTACTTAGCTTTACTAAGTTCGACGTTCACGATTCATTTACTAGGGAGTCCATCTATCCCTGAGTTCACAAAGAACCTCTAGTGTCAAGTACACTACATTAATGCCACTCGTTTGTTCTTTAAACATTAGATGCCACCCGTTTGTTCTTTAAACATTAGATATTACTTTCTATGTCACCAAACACCAATCGTGTTCATCTCTTTTCTCTAGCACTATAGGATCCATGTTCCGACCCAATCCTCACCTATCTAAGTCACCAAGCGTTCCATGTACACTAGGTTATCAATAGAAAGCATAAGGAATGGCACTACTATGCAATCCTACTATGTAACATACAAGAGATGTAATCATATGAAACTTTAAGACATAGAAAGGAGTTCGATGGCTTCGGGATGGCACCCCCCACATTTTCTCGTTGTAGAGGTTCTAGAAATGCCTCTCGCCAAACGTTACGATGAGGTCTCGGCTTCCTTGGTCCAAAACAATGCTCAATCGGCTTTATTTTGCCGATAGCTTTTCTCCCGCTCGACGAATCGAAATTCCGATTTCGCCTCCACATTTAGACACCTCTTGTGCTAGTTCCAAAGAGAAGAGGAGAGGGAGAGGGAGATGTCCAAAGCTCCTCTTTGATCTCCTTCTTGGATTAGAAATATTTTAGACTAGTCCCAATGTGGACGAATCCTAATATCTCCCACTCGTACACACTTGGTACTTATTCATATTTTCTCATCCCAAATATATTATCTTATCTCATTTCACTCTTCATATGGGAAATGGTTGGTGCGATCAATAATGGGAAAAACTATAAGGTGAAAAGTGCTATATTAAGTCACCATCCAACTAATATAACACTACAACTTCACTCTCGTCTATATCTCAAATCATTGAACTATAGCAGATCATAACATCTCTAATCCTTATAATCGAGCAAGTTAGATCTCTCTCATCAATATATTTGTACTCGTGATTATATTAACAACAAATATCAATATAATCGTCCGGACTATGAGTCACAAATCATAAGTGTTTTGTCAAATAAGTCTTTCTTAGATGTCTTATGCCAATTCATTTCAACTTGACTGCTTTTCCGGATGAATCAATGGTCCTTCATGCTAAAGTAGCATCACCAATTAAGTATCCACTTCATGACATGGTTTTAAATCCCAAAGGATATGCAAAACTCACACAACGACAAAACAGGAATTAATTCCATCAGTATTTAAGAATAGTGATCTATCTTGTACATACGATGAACGTATGCTATGGTGAAACTATCTCTAAAGACATGTCATGCTTAAAACACCATACGAATATTGGTTCTGTTGCTAGTCAAGATAATGAACCTCAAGACAGTCACCCATATGATGCCTTCTTTACGTTCGACTTCATAAAGATCTAGTAGAGTCGTGAATCATGTCTACTGTCAATTTTATAAAGTCTCATCTTAGCTCATCTAAGACAACATTCATATTGAAACTTTTGCTTGCTCATTTAGCGCGTGTCACGCCCCCGCCCCCGCCTCGAAACTACTACCAATTTGGCACGATACGGGCGTGCCGGGCGGACCGCCGAACGGACAGCACCTTCCCTGTCTGCCCAAGGCTCAACAACAAGAATGTGTACAAGAATTTACCCAGGAATTCAGATTCTAAACATACACATTCGACGGGGCACAAACAGTGCCAACAACTAAGGGCAAGTAATCCACAAGTAAAAATAAGTGAAATAAAGAGAGTACTTTACTAACTATTACAATAGTTTTGCATCTTTTTACATGTACATCTTTTTGCCAAAATGAATACATTTGTTCATCAAAATACATAGCTCTCAAACCTCACCTACATAAATCTCTCTCAATACATAGGTGTGCTAATGTAAAAAGGAAAGCTACTATACTACTACGGTCTCACTGATCGGGTGCGATGCCCTTGCCGCGGTCCTCGCTCGGTAGACCTGTGCCTACCACTGGAAATAGAGTGGGGTGAGAACTATCTTCCATAGTTCCCAGTGGGCTCGGCCGCCGACTCCGCCGGTCTCCCTACTAGGTCCAAGTGGGCACAAGTAACAACAAGTAGACAGATAGATAGATAGATATCTGAAAGCTGTAAAGGCATAAAGGAAAACTATACTACTATACCCATAATCATGTATAATGAATGCATGCATCATATAGTAAAGATTTACTACCATGCTAACAAGTTCGATCCATGTTCGAATAATAATGTTCAATGACATTGTTAACTGTTCATTTACCCAATTTGTGGCGAAACCCTTGGGTTCGCCCTTAACTCACCTTTTTCCATCCCATTGGGTGGGGAGCTCCATGTGCCCCTAGACCCGGGACTGTCTGCGGACCTCCATGTGGTCCTAATCGCCCGACACTCCGGAGTACTCGATGACAATCCTCTCCATGTGAGGATATGGATGGCTATACCACCCCGAATAACAGACTGTGAGCTAGATCTATCCTCTCCAAGTGAGGACACCCTAAGAGCTAGGGTCAACATCTCGCGGAACTCGTCTATTCCGACCATCATGCATAGCTACTTAGCTTTACTAAGTTCGACGTTCACGATTCATTTACTAGGGAGTCCATCTATCCCTGAGTTCACAAAGAACCTCTAGTGTCAAGTACACTACATTAATGCCACTCGTTTGTTCTTTAAACATTAGATGCCACCCGTTTGTTCTTTAAACATTAGATATTACTTTCTATGTCACCAAACACCAATCGTGTTCATCTCTTTTCTCTAGCACTATAGGATCCATGTTCCGACCCAATCCTCACCTATCTAAGTCACCAAGCGTTCCATGTACACTAGGTTATCAATAGAAAGCATAAGGAATGGCACTACTATGCAATCCTACTATGTAACATACAAGAGATGTAATCATATGAAACTTTAAGACATAGAAAGGAGTTCGATGGCTTCGGGATGGCACCCCCCACATTTTCTCGTTGTAGAGGTTCTAGAAATGCCTCTCGCCAAACGTTACGATGAGGTCTCGGCTTCCTTGGTCCAAAACAATGCTCAATCGGCTTTATTTTGCCGATAGCTTTTCTCCCGCTCGACGAATCGAAATTCCGATTTCGCCTCCACATTTAGACACCTCTTGTGCTAGTTCCAAAGAGAAGAGGAGAGGGAGAGGGAGATGTCCAAAGCTCCTCTTTGATCTCCTTCTTCTTCTTCTCCTTTATTTTCTTCTTCCTTTTCTTCTCCTCTTTTTCCTTCTCCTTCTTTTCCTTTTAGAGAGAGAAAGAGAGATGAGTGAAAGAGAGAGTGTGAGGGAGGGTGAAAATGAGAGAGGGAGAGAGCTCTCTCTCTCTATACTCTCTAATTAATGCCATTTTGCATAAAACCCCTCCACTTTCCATCCTGTGCACTGCCTTTACTGGGCAGTTTTCGCCCAGAGGGGCCGGTCTCCCCGACTTGGGACCGGTCTCCGAGTGCCTCCCCAGATATCACACGTTCGGGAACCGGTCTCTTCCTGAGAGACCGGTCCTCGGGAGACCGTGTAATAGGCTGAAACTTGATTAGAAGCTAATTGTGATCAAAGTGGTCACAATAACGCTAAAATGGAAATTAAGTGTTTCCAAACTTAACTAGAGGCTTGAGAACACCAAGTGACAGGTTTTGGAAATGTGGGAATAGATAAGAATGGAATTGGAGTGGCTAAATACATTCAATTGCCATTTTGACTCGAAAGCTGAAATTCTAGTCACTTTGGTCAAAAATGGCCAAATTGATACCAAATTGGAAATTAATTGCTTCCAAATTAATTTGACAACTTGTAGAGGTATATTAGTTTAATTTGGAAGTGCTTGAGTGGACTTGAAGTGAGTTGGATGGGCAAAATAAGCTTCAAAGTGCTGCTACAGCTAGTTGTTTAGTGCAGGGACTGAATTGTAAGCTCCAGGGACTAAACTGTGAACCTGCAGGGACTGAAGCGCGAACTACTGGACTGCAATGCAGTTTTAGCATTTTGAGGGATTAAACAGCAATTTGCTGAGCTTATCACCTTAACCCAGTCCAGCTAAATATGTCTACGTGTAAGAACCTCCTTCCACAGCTCTTTTCTCATCTCTTTTCTTCTCCTCTTTCTCTCTCTAGCCGATTGATGCAGGGAGAGGGTGGTGTGGCAAATTGAAGCTTTGGAGGTTGATAGGAGCTGTCGAACAGCAGGAAACCAGCTAAGAAGGTTTATAACTTCAGGTAATTAAATTATTCTCAGCTGAAATCAAGTAAAAGAGAGGTCTAAAGGAGTAAAACTTGTGTTGGTAGAGTTAGTGGCTGTGAAAGAAGGCTTGGTGGTGAGCAGATTTGAGGTTTGTGGCCTGATTGGAGCTACGAAATTAGAGTTCCAGCTGAGGAAACTTGAAAATTAAAGTGAGTATCTTGCTTCTCTGCTAGGCTTAAAGTATTGCCTAAGAGAAAGGTTTCTAACTGATTTAAATGGACATAGGAATGCAAGGAATTAAAGAGGAATCGTGAAGATCTCGGCGCCCAAATTGAAAGAGGCTGATGGATCCTCTTGGATAATTCGAATTAAAAAAAAGAACTTGATAAAACCTTGAATCAAGGTAAGGCTAATGCTTATCCCTGGTTAAGTGATAGAGATTACTCTAAAAGGGAATTGCAAACATTAGAATAACTTAATTTGAATTGGCACAGGGGGCTGCGAAGGAGAAGCCGAAGTGCTGAAATTTCTGCATTGCGCAGAATTTCAGCATAGACTACTTGCTATTGGAATTGGAAAAGAGAACTTGGTGAAGCTTCGAATTGGGTAAGTGAATAGTTCTTTCCCGAGTTGAGTGATAGGAGTTACTCTAAAGAGGTTATAAGTACTTGAATTAGTTAATTGGAATTGGTATAGGGGCTGCAAAGGGGAAGTAGGTGTGCAGAATTTCAGCATAAGTACCCTGCTGTTGGAGCTGAAAGAAAGCGTGTTGGAGCTGCGAATTGAGGTAAGATTGATGCTTATCCCTAGTTGGAGTTATATTAGTTACTCTAGAAGAGTTCTAAGCAAGAGAACTAATTGTTCTATGCTGGTAGTGGCTACACAAAGATGAAGTGAAGTGCTGAAATTTCAGCATGATGCAGAATTTCAGCATGATGCTGAAATTAAGATTGAGCTGGAATTATTGCCTTGATGGAGCTCTTGGGTGTGCCGAATTGAAAAGGAACCTGGTAGAGTGGTATTAGATGGATCTGAGATGAAAGGGATCTAAAGATTATGATTAGAAAGAGAATTCCTGCTGTAAATAAGTAATAAACAGGGAAGTATAGATGCCGAGACGTTTAAGTATTATGAATTCTATGAGATTTGCTCTAAGTATATACTTATGATTAGTTGTTGGAAGGTAAAGCTGAGCTAAGATCATGATAAATTCATCTTAAGGTTGATGTTATTGGTCCCTAATTCTTGATTATTAAAGTCTAAAGTTGATTAGAAATTTACTAGTGAGACTAGGCATATGTATATGTGGATCGTATATACATATATACAAGTACCTTGGAGTAGAAATGCAAACTTGTAAAATATGTGAATGTGACCTTAGTTAATCTCTTTTATTCTCTTATGAATGAAAGTTAAACTTGTACAAAAGTCTAAATTGACATTCCGACAGGTCGGCGAAGCGTTAATTGCATTAGAAGCCAATTCGGCTCTAGTTGCATTGAGTCGCGTAATACCTTTGCGGATTCACTTCGAGACGTGGATTCTAGTTGTTGACACCACTACAGGTGGGTGGTGCTATCCGAAGTCTTTGAATCACCTTTTATGTCTATGTTATTCATTGAGCATATTTACTTCTGTTTTTCATGCATTATAGGGTATGGGCATTGGTATTATGCAAGTGATAGTGAATGTGTGAATTCTTATTGATAGTGAGAACATATGAACATAGAATGTGGACATAGAAACCTATGAATGCATGGACTATAACAATAGTGAACTTGGTGACATATGACTAGAGATTTGGTTAGCATCGACATTGGAATTATAAAACTAGCATAAAGAGCTAGTTAGAGTAAAGTGTGACAGTGTTTGTCAGTTGAATCCTCTAAAGGGGGATCAGATCATACTCACATTTGTTTGGTTCAAGTGAGGTCGCTCCTCCTTGAACGATGAGCTCCGGAGTAGTCATCTTTACTGGACCAGGAGGTTGCGTCTCCCCCAGTTGACGGTCCCGTCGGGTGCAGGTTGCGTCTCCCCGATATTTGGGATAGTGTCAGTGAGTTATTGTTAACCAGAGGGTTAACCAACATGAATTGGGTGAATTTAGTGAAAAGCATGCATGCATATTTACAGTTTTCATATACATTGTTTCTTTCGGCTTTGTACAGGCATTGTAGTAGTTACATATTATATTTGGTTACTATCTGTTTACCTTTCTTGCCTATATATGCCTGAGTAGACCTAGTGGGTGAGTCGGCGAGGTCGGCAGCCGAACCCACTGGGAACTTTCTTGTAGTTCTCACACCACTAACCATACAGGTTTCAGTGCGAGCGTTGTGGCCGAGGATCGAGGCAAGAGCCCAGCAGCCTAGCTAGTGGACACCCGAGTTTTAGTGGTTACCAGTTTGAGTTCATGTATCATCTATTTCGGTGTACAGAGACATGTAAATGAATGTAATAAAGTGCATGTAAATAATTAAATGTTTCAGTTATGCAAGTTAGTTTAAAGTTTTAAATTACAGTGAAATATTATGTTTAGCTAGCTTTACTATCACTTGTGTTTGTTGCTTGCTATCGTGCAAGCCATGTATATTGAAATGTGATCCTGGGAATTGTTTATTTCTTTATACATGTATTCGTTGTTGTTGAGCCTTGGGCGAACAGAGGAGGTGCTGTTCGTTCGGCGTCTGTGTACGGGCCCGGATCGACCAAATTGGCGATAGCGGGACGTGACAGACCGGTTCCTATCTGAGAGACTGGTTCTCGAGAGCTGAATTTTTCGGGACTTAGCCAAATTTTGGGTTTTCTCGCTGGCGTCGCACACGGGGACCGGTCCCCTCAGCCTGGCACCGGTTGCATCAAAGATCCCCAGCAACCACCAGCCTCGGGGACCGGTCTCTCCCTGCCAGGGACCGATCCCCGAGAGCAACTTCAGCCCAGTGCAAGTTTTGCACTAAATGCTCTCGCGGACTCAACTCCAATGCACTTTTTGTGTTTTGGATATCTTTAGCCTTCCCGAAGGGTGCTCATTCGATAATTAATCGTTCTTGGACGAAGTCGAACTCTCGGATTTCGAGAATTCACTTCCTTACAACGTGGATCACCTGTATTACTAACTGTATTTATGTGATCTAATTTATCTCATCCTGCTCACTCTCCTAACGACAGGGCAATCAACCGTGTAAAAAGGCTGGTCAGGGCCTAGTGACATTCATTTTCATAAATTAAGGATATTGTGCACTAATTTACAACTATTTCTGTAATAAAGTGTTATTTGGTCTCAATATACTTCGATATTTCATGATACTTTGGATTCTTTGCGTAAACTATTGCTTCCTTGGTGTCACAATAGATAACAACAGCACCATCTGTATGCACTGTTACATTCAAATTTATCATGAATCTCCTTAGCCAAATAGCCTCTTGCACTGCTATTGTACATGCAATGTACTCTGACTCTATAGTCAATAAGAAGACACGAGTTGTTTCTTGCTACACCATGAAATAGCAGCACCTCCAAGTAGAAACGTATATTCCAAAGTGGATTTACGTTCATCTCTAACTGCAGATCCATTCGCGAAAGTGTATCTCATCAATCTAAGCTCTCCACCATAATAGCATAGAGTAAGGTTCACTGTACCTCACAAATATCTAAAAATCCTCTTGACTGCTTTTTAATGTGCCACACTAGGATTACTCTGATATTAACTAACCATGCTAGTAGCGAAACATATATATGGCCGAATACACATTACCTAGACGATTGTTTTAAGTTGTAGATAGAAGGTCTTAAGTGGCACACTTTGCAGTCTTGTCCTTCGGCTACGAAACTAGGAGACTAAGTCATATAAATCTTGTCTAGTACCCCATTTAGAAATGTAGTCTTCACATGAATTGTTCTGAAAAATTCATCTGTCAGAATGATTATAGTTTCGGCGACTCATCTACAATTCTATAGTGTCGGGACGAGTTGGAGTAGTTTTGACATGAATTTGACATTACAAACGATCATGAAACTTAAGTCAATTTCAGCTAGAATTGGTTAATTCCATTGTGCCAAGGGCACAAGTTAATTCTTTAACTACCACTAATTGGACTTTTGGATTCTTGTAACCAGCTGAACCTACACTTCACTACATTCCTCGATTTCTTCCCCCTTCTTCTTTTTTTCCTCCTTCCTTTGACCCTAGCACTCTCTCTTTCCTAGGGCATTGTGCATGGCTGCTGCTACTTCTAGCACCATTGGTGCAGCGAGCAGCCGCAGCAGGTTCAACTAATAGCAACAGCAGTGTTAGCAGTAGAGATGAAAGTGCAGCTCCCTTTCCAGCAGCTGCAGTTCCCTTTCCAGCAGCTGCAGTAAAGGAGGGGTGAATTGTAGCTAGGATTGCTACCAACAGCACCTGCTGCAAGTTGCAGCAGCATGGCTGTCAACAGCTTTAAAACTGGTTGGTAGTAGGGCACCTTGGGGAGGGGAGCTAAATTGAGTGAAATTGGATCATCAACTTGGAAATTGTTGGTAATTGCTAGAGTAGGAGGTGTTGGCACTCAATTTGCATCTCCCTTTAGCTGAAATTTTAGGTTACTATATCTAATTTTGATCTAGAATGGGATCATGTTGATTTTTGGATTTTGTTAGAATATCCCTAATTCTTTTGATCTGATTCTTGAATTTGATCTTCTCGTAGTGAATTTGAACTCTTGTGGGTGTCTTAGTGAGGAAGAGAATCTTGTGGAGCAACTCTTACATCTTAATTTCTGGTTAGTGTTCTCCAAATGCTGAAATTTTGATATAGAGCTGATTTTTGGAGTTTGTGAGTTCTTTTTGAATATTTTGGATCCAGATTCTTCTAGAAGTAATATTGTTGGATATCGGTTGGTTTTAGAACCTACTAATAGTGGATTTACATGTTAGTAAATCGAGTTTCCAATTTAATTGAGATAAATGGTGAGTTAATGCTGAAATTGTGTAATTGCTAAATTGAGCCTCATTTTTCTAGATCTGAATGCTGCAGTTGATGTATTGATGTAGTTCGGATCAATTATTTGGTATAATTTGATGTGTTCAAGTTGTTTCAGCTGATAGTGAGGTAGGAAGAGTTCCTTTTTATTTGAATTTCAGATTTTGGCTTCAAATTCTAGCAGTGATGCATTTATTGTATTGTTTTAGCAGAATTCTCTCCCTGCTGTGATTGGTTGCCTTTTTGCTTTGAATTCTTGTTGGTGGAAAGCTGAGGAGAAGTTCAATTGGTTGTCGATTTGTTGCCATTGTTGGATTAGCTTACGAGGTGGGTTTAATTTATCAAATTCGACGAAATTTTCATTAATTTTGTAAAAATTCAACATATATATTATTGTTGTCCAATGTTGCATGTTTAGCTTCGAACCTCTAGATTTGCATGGTTAATGATAAAATCTGAATTTTGAGCAAGCTAAATCCGAATATAGAAGAATTTAGATGCTGAATTTGGACCTGAAACGTCTACAGAATCTACACTATACCACCCGTAGCTCTGTCATTAGTCTTTATTTTCATTAACTATTTTTACCCATTTTTTGCCTTTGTAAGAGGGTGTTGAGTGTTTGGATTAGTGTAGGATGGGTTTACACTCGTGCTAAGAGGCCGAGTGAATTTTTACAGTAGTTGCCAGACTGAGTTGTATAATAGGGTGCCGTTTGGGTTAATGGTGGTCCCGGATCCTTGAGTTTTGTATCAGATTGTGCCTGGGGCACGTAGATTATAGTTTTATGATCTATTTGATCATTCGCATTTACTACACCCGGCATGAGCCGTATTTGAGCTCGACAGAGACTATGCTTTTTTGCTTGGTTGGATAGCTCTCCCTGGTGCCGCACCGGAGTGAGGCCTTTTGCGCTGGTGTTACAGCAGCCCCCTTTTGGGAAACCTACCTTGGACCAGCCATCCTTGAGGGTGGCGCATGGTAGTAGGTTGACGCAGCCTTGACCGGTCCTAGAGGTGGTCATGTGGATTGAGTTGGTTGTGTGGACTCTATGGTTAGTTGACGCATTCATCGTAGTGGTAGTTTACTTGAGCAATAGTAGTGTAGATGCATAATAGCTATAGATTTGTTTCCAGCTCTACTAGTTCTAGCTTTTCTTCTTACCCAGCTTTTACTTTTAGCTTTTATAGACTTAATGGGTAGGTCGTCGGTTTAGGTGGCCTATTGAGAACTACTTGTTTATATTAGTTCTCACACCTTTTGATGCTCTTTTCTCTTACAGAGCTCTCTGCCCTATCGCTGCTACTTATCGAGTTAAGAGAGTCACAAGTTAGACCCCTGCCCACTTGTATAGGTTGAGCTAGTAGGGTTCCCGTAATGGCAGTTTTTCGGAAGTAGATATTGTACATACTGATGTTATATTTTTATTTCCAGCTTTGAGAGGTGGCGGCTATGTATTTGGGGAATCATATCAATTGTGCTATCTTTGAGCTTGTGTATGTATAGAGGTTTACTTACTATTAGATAATTGCGTGTGATAAAGCGCAGCAGAAAAAGAAAATCAAACAATTTTGATTTTAAAACTCCAGATCTGATCTCTAAAACCATGCAAACATGATCTCTTATGTTGTTTAAGATTAAAGAAGAAACAAAGAGATCTAATCTTCACTTTTGTGCGGGTAGATCTTCGCCGCAATCTGATGATCGTAAAATTAGGTTTTCTTGAAGCCGCACAAGCGTCCGGGCTCTAAGGTATCCGTAAGAGATTGGTGATCTGATCGATGTCCTCACCAGAGTGCTAGCTCCCTTACAAAGGACGTGTTTCTTGCTAGAGGATCAAAAAGAAGAAGAGAGAGAAAGAGAGATGACGGGCTAAGGTTTTCTAAAAACTTTCATATCTTATAAAAAGCGATATAATCTGCCACACATTGCAACCGCCAATTTGGTCGGTTCGGGCACGTACACAGACCGTGGAACGGACAGAGTCTTCCCTGCACGCCCAAGGCCCAACAACATCATGTATATCGAGTTTTTCCCGGGAAAAAATAAATAACAGACATGATTTGCGCGAGGGCAATAAACAAGAGCAAGAGAGAAGATTAACTTAGCTATTACAATCATTCATTCACTTAACCATTTACAACTCACCAAAATACAATCATTGGTTCATATTACACACACATGGTTTTCATCTTACTACAAGTTTTCTCCCAAAATACAACATGTCACACACTGTCACGCCCCGAACCCGATCCTTTTGGCCGGTTCGAGAGTGTGAAACAGACGCCGAACGGACAGAGCCTCCCCTGTCCGCCCAAGGCTCAACAACAGGTACAGATAGAGTATAGAAATTGCATAAGCGGAAGCATACACAATGGCTTGCACGAGGGCAAGCAATAGCCAAGAGTGAAAGTAAACAACTACACCTATAGAATCTATTACAACTTTGCATCATTTCATTTTACATCTCATTTCACCCAAAATATAACTTTTGATATTTAAAGTAAATATCCCTTACATCGTTCATTAAAGTAAGTTCGTCAACGAGGTACAAAAGATGATATAATAAAGGGTATGCAACTAAGGTAAACGAACAACTCGGGCGGTCTCTATCTAGGGCGCGATGCCCTTACCGCGATCGTCCGCCGGCTCGCTGGGTCCCGGCTCTGTGGAAATAGGGGTGTGAGAACTACAACGAAGTTTCCAGTGGGTTCGGCAACCAACCACGCCGACTATCCCACTAGGTCTAATCAGGCATAATAGAATAAAGAAAGGAAGTAACCATCTAACAAATGCAGCTAACATGCCTGAACAATATAAAATGCGATGCTCGATATAATACTCATGATGCATGCAAGATCATAGTTGCTTTACCCAATCTCTTGGCTAACCCGTAGGTTTCGCCCTCAACAAACTCACCAACTCAAAATCCCAATGTTCGGGGAGATACTCGCTACAACCCGATGGGACCGCCCTCTGGGGAGATACTCGCTACAACCCAGTGATGTCGACTCCGGAGCGCATCGCCCGAGGGGGAGCTACCACAACCTCGAGCAAGGACTAATGTGAGTACGATCAATCCTACATTAGAGGATTCCAAGTTCAATCAATTCCTTAACTTTAAGGAAGACTATGCTCACATGACTCTTAACACTAAGGTTGATTGTCATAATATCTCGGTCGTTCTTGTTCTTGCATTCTTTTCTATCACCAATGTCATATAAGCTATCAAGTTCTTGTACTCATGCCACACTTGTTCACTAAGTGTTCTATATTCTAGTTCTCACGTCAAATGCCACACTTGTTTACTGAGTGTTCTAGACTCGTCGGTGTCACTTGCTAAATCTATGTCATAGTGTCACTTTTGTTTACTAACCCTTCTAGATTCTTGTCACAATCATGCATACATAGGGTTTATAATTCTCACATTCTTTCAAACATTCAACATGCAATTGAATATACATTATGCAAATAAAAGCTCACAATTTAACCCTACATGCAAAATGCTCAAATACACTCATATGCTCAAAACATGACACTTAGACATAAAGAGATTTCCGATGTCCTTGGAATGCACCACCCACCTCGAGGGGTAGTAGAAGCAAGGTGTGAAGTCTCGTGCGCCGCACGGACGTCGAACTCGTTTCCTACAACCAAAATAGTGCCAATTAGGCCCTATGTACATGAACTATGTTCCAACATCTTCGAATGCTTAAACGGAGTTGTCCAACGCGTTTAGGACACCCCCAATTAGGTTTCTACGGGTTCAATTTGTCCCCAAAACCTCCTAGGGCAAAAGCCCCAATTTTCAAACCCTAATATTGTCATTTTGGCATATCCCCTAGATTGATCTCATTGCTAAGCAAAAGATAGCTTAGAATCAACCTAGAAGCTTTCTAATACCATCCTTAACCCATTCGAACCATCCCTAGGGCATCTACTTTGAGCCCTAGTGCTCCACCATGAGAGGGCTTCATGAAAACCATGAGTTTCAAGGTTTCATAGGTCCCCAAGGTTTCTAAATCTTGAAACAAGCTCAAAACCCTAAAAATTTGGGTTAAAATCCAAACCCTAGACTCAAATAAGTGATTAAACTTACCTTTGTCCAAGCCCTAGCAAGCTCCTTCTTGTTGGAGAGCTTCTTGACCCTCCAAAACTCCAAAATCCCAAGCCTCACCACCTCCTCCTTCTCCTTCTTCTTCTTTTAGTTTTCTAGAGAGAGAGAGGAGAGAAAATGAGAGAGGAGTGTGTGTGTGTGTGGCTGCTGAGGGAGAGGGGTATTTGGGGTGTTATAGTGTTGTAACAATTGCAACTAAACCCTCCACAAAGTCTTATTTGCATCAGACTTCGAAATGCTGTCTGGGGCCCCTTGTACCGGTACACGGGTTCTTGTACCGGTACAAGGCCAATTAGCAGGCCAAACCCGAGAGCTCGGTTCTCGGTTTCGTCGGGCTTGTACCGGTACAAGGTCCCTTGTACCGGTACAGCGCCTGAAGCCCAGCCAAACCCGAGAGCTCGGGTTCTCGGTTTCGTCGGGCTTGTACCGGTACAAGGGGACCTTGTACCGGTACAGCGCCTGGACTGCACAAACCCGAGGGCTACTGAGCTCTGGTCGCTGCTTGTACCGGTACAACCATCACCCTTGTACCGGTACAAGACGCCCAGAATGCAGTTTTGACTTCGATTCAGCTCTTCTTCGCGCCGGTTGACGCCAAAACCATTTTAACACTTCTCTAACTTATTTTTCGCCCTCTCAAACTTGTCGGGCAACAAGAGAAACTTGTCCATCGCTTTCCTTCGACGCTTTAACCAATTTGGCCAAAGCTCGAATATCGTTTTCGGGTTTTGATACGTTACACACACACACACACACACACACACACACACACACACACACACACATATATAGTACTCTAATGCACAGGCGTGTTCACTGCCTAGGGCGCTATTCCCTTGTCACGATCCACAGCCGCTCTTCTAGGACTGAGATCTGCAAAATAATGGGGTGAGAACTAAAAAAAGTTTCCAGTGGGTTCGCCCGCCGACCCCGCCGATTTTTCCATTAGGTTTAAATTGGTATAAGTAGAAAAGGAAAGCAAAACTAATAAATAGTAACATTCTACTATGCCTCAACAATATAATATGATGAATAAAGTAACCATTATGCTCATGATGCATGTCATTCAAATCCTTATAACTCAATCGTACCGACTAACCCAAAGGTTGAGCCCAACTCACAACCAATCTCATAGATGAGAAGACGTCCACTACACTCATCGGGAATCGTTTACTGGGTAACTACGTTAACTCAGTGTGTGACCACTCTGGAGCTCACTGCTTGGGTGGAGCGACCACTAACAAGCCGACAGACAATATGTGAGTATGATCCAATCTTCCAACTAGAGAATACCCTACCAACTAGGGCAACAATACTCGGGGATCTATCCATCCCTAACATTTAAGGTCATGAGTGCTATCAACATCTCTAGTCCAAATGCCATCGTTCCATGTCACTATATTGTTTAAGTTCACATTCGGTTCATGGCACTATAGAGTTTTCAATATTCAAGACCCAATACTCATGCATCTAACATCTATGTTCCATTTCATATTTTCTACCTTTACCACAAGAGAATATAAGGAATTGAGTACACAATACATACTACTCTACAATGCATGAATTCTACACATGTACATATATGGCCAACAATAGTAACATAGACATAGAAAGAAATCCAACTGTTTCGAATAGCAACACCCACCTTATATCGATGCTAATAGGCGAGAAACCAAGCCCCGCGATTTATCGACACCATTTTGGCTCGACCCAAGAGTAACGAAGGCAAATTGGTGTTTTTCTCCAACGGAACGTCGTAGGCTCATAGGAATTTCGATTTAAGTTGCCCAACATGTCGATTTATTTTTCAATTAAGGAATAAAGGGGTCAATTTCATTATAAACCTCATAACCTCAAAAACCCTAATTGTACCCTAGCTTTTTCCGCTGCGGAAAGCTCTGAAACAAAAACAAACAATCAATGGGGGTGAGAACTATTAAACAATAGTTCTCAATGGGTAAGCCGCCGAGAGTGGCGAAATACACAACTAGGTCAATTGAGGCATGATAATTTACATTATGTAAGCAAACATAAGGATAACAAGTAAATTAAACAAATTCATTTCTAAGTCATGCCTCTACTTGATAAAGTTAACCAACAGCTATATGATGTTCTAATGTCACATGTTCAGATATATGCTTATGTAGGTTTACATGAATGTTCATCTTTACCATAACACCGCGAAGAGAAAATTTGTAGTGTACCGGATTTTTAATATAAAAGTAAATGTAAATAAAAATAGTGTGAAATGCTATTTTTATTAGACTTAAAGAAGTAAAATATAAGTCGGAAATGACTTGTGCTGAAGTTGGAACGGAAACAGAAAATTTAGAATTTTCTGTAAGAAACGGGGCTGATATTTTAGCAGAAAATTCACAGTGTCGAAAAATTATGAAAATTTGAGAATATGTCGGAATTATTTTTATGAGGCTAGATCTAAAGTTTCATGTCATTCTGACACCCAAAAAGTGAAAAATAAAATATGACTGTTATTTGTTAGAGATTTTAGTCGGTAAAGCTTTTGGCGACAAAAAATGGTTGGAAACTGAGAAGTTAAGATTTCGTTCTTCTTGTTAATTTAAACCGAGCCTGACTGTCAAATTTGAGCGTAAACGAACATTCAGAAGGGCTCCAGCAAAAAATATCAGTGTCACGCCCCGCTCCCCGCCAATTTGGTCGGGTTCGGGCCACGTCAACAGACCCCGAACAGACAGGGCCTTCCCTGCCCGCCCAAGGCTCCAACCACAAGTATAATTAAGTAATCAAACAAAGAGATTTGCAATTATATAAGGCTTGCACGAGGGCAAGGAACAACGGAAGCGAGCTCTAAGCTAAAACATACAACCATACATAATATTTGATTACATTTAAACTAAATACAAGTAAACTACAACTATTACATTCTTTTCCCTTTCATTCATAAATTATTTTACATCTTAATCATTTTACCAAAAATACATGATTTGTTTTCAACTTATACAACTATAGATCAACAAACTAAAAGTTGATACATGTACACAAAAGGAATGACTAATATGCAAGTACTCTGGTGGCCACTAGCTATAGCGCGATACCCTTGCCTCGATCCTCTGCCGCCCCGCTCGCGCTCGGATCTGTAGGGTTAGTGGTGTGAAACTACAACAAAGTTCCCAGTGGGTTCGGCAACCGACTTCGCCGACTTACCCACTAGGTCTATTCAGGTATAAGTATTTCTAAGGAAAGGAAAACTGTAACCAATGCTAATGCTAATACTATACCTGCAAGAAAGTTGTCAGAAGATATATAATCGAATAAGGAATGATTATGCATGCATGCTTTTTCATGATTTTACTTTGGCTTTTTACCCAATCGTACCGGTTAACGTTGTTAACCCTAATAACTCACAACCCAAAATTCCTTTCATTCGGGGAGGCTCTAAGCACTACAAGACCCAAGGGACCGTCTTCGGGCACCGCGCTCCCCGTGATGACAATTCCGGAACGCACCGCTTGAGGGGGAGCTACCACCCTCAAGCCAAGACTTATCGTGAGTATCGATCCAATTTTCACTTAGGAAATGTATAGCCACTAGTCACAATGCCACTATCATAATAGGTTTCTACCTATTTGTTCATGTCATTTTCTAAGTCATTCTTATCACAATGTCACTAATTGTTAAACCTTGTTTAACGATTCATGTCTCGATGCCAATCATGTCTCTAATGTCAATGTCATCTTTGTTTACTACTATCATAGTCCGGGTCTCATATTCATACAAGTATAGGGTTCCTCAAACATGTCCCCTATGGTTCATATCATTCTCTATGTTCATCTACGTTAGAAGCATATAAATGAAATCAAACCAACATTCACATGTGTTATGCCCTATCATGCATGAATAACTATTGACATATGCTTAAAAAGGTGATATAGATATAGAAGGGAATCCAACTATTCCGGCGTGCACCCCCCACATGGAATAATTGTAGAAGGGTTGTAGTTCGACTCTCGTACTCTACGAACTCCGATCCCGCGTGCTACGGCTATGCACAACAATTTTAGAGCCAAATTAGGCTTTATTCTACAAACTCATATCTAGTCTTTTCGTTTCCCCGAACGGAGTTGTCCCACGCGTCGGGAATACCCCTAATTAGGTTTTCAGGAGGTCAATTTATCTCGAGAACATCCGGAGGCAAAAGTCCCAAAATTTATGCCCTAACAATGTCATATAGGTTTTCCTCTTAGATTAATCTCATTCCTAAGCAAAAGCTAGCTTAGAATCAACTAGGAAGCATTCTAATACCATCACTAAGCCATTCCAAGCATCCCTAGGATATCTACTTTAAACCCTAGGTGTTCACCATTAGAGTACATGAAGCTCCCATAGGTTTCATGGTGTTCATGGCCCTAAAGGGTTTCTAAAGCCTCTAAGAAGCTCAAAACTCTAAAACTTAAGGTTTAAAACTAAACCCTAGAAGTAATCTTGCAAGAACTCACCTCTAGTCCTAAGCTCTACCAAGTCCTCTTTGTTGGAGAGCTTCTAGAACTACCAAAACCTCCAAAATCCACCTCCAATGCCTACCAAGCCTTCTCCTCCTTGCTCTAGGACACAATCTCTAAAGAGAGAGAGGGAAATGAAGTGGAGAGGAGAGAAGGGGCTGCTGCTGTGAAGGGAGGTGTTTGGGGATATATATGGTATGCTACAATTGCAACTAACCCCCCCAAATATCCCTATTTACAACAGATCTTATTGTTGCTGCCAAACCAAAGTGTACCGGTACACGGGACTCTGTCACCGGTAACACGATTATGCAGAGGCAAACCCGAGAGCAGCCTCTTCGGATTTTATCAAAGTGTACCGGTACACATCAGAGGTGTACCGGTACATTTCTGCGAAAACTCAAACCCGAGAGCAGCTTCCTCTCGGGGTACCGGTTACAACTCGATGGTTGTACCGGTACACATGCACCAGAATGTAGTTTTAGCTTCGATTCGACTCTACGATGCTAAAACCTTTCTAATATCTCTTAAACTCATTTTTAACCATTCCAACATTGTTGGAATGCTAAATGCAACTTGTCCATCTATCTTTTTCACATACTTTAGTCAATTTGGCTAAAGTTCGATAATCATTCTCGAGATTTCAATATGTTACAATCAGATTCTTAACTGCTAAACTAAAAATTATAGTGTGTGTTGGGGGGGCCAATATGTAAACCCTTTGCATCCCTTCATTCATGCACTCAAATCTGAGAGAGAGAGAGAGGTGGAAGTCTTCTCTCTTTCTCTCTTTCTTTCTTTCTCTCTAGCTCTCATCACTCTCTCCCTCTCTTGTAGCTCTCCACCAAAGAGAGGAAGTTGGAGGAGATTAAGTTGGAGAAGAAGCTTAATGGTGAAGCAAGCTCTCCAATGGTGGATCCAGCTTCTTTCCCAAGGTGGCCATGGTGAGTTTTGTGATTCAAGCTAGGGTTTGGATTAAATCTCTTGTAAATGAGATATTTAGGAACTCTAGATGATTCTAAACTAGATTGGCTAAAGTTTAATCATGAAATTTGAAGTATTCTTATAAAACTTAAACCCTAGACTTAGAAATTGGGGCTCGTCTCTAAGAGGTTTTGAACTAAATTGACCTTCTAAAACCTTAATTGAAGGACAATTCGACGCGAAGGACAACTTCGTTTTGAATTGCGACGAGGTTATGGCGTCCGATTGAGAGATTTGCGGAATTGCGTTCGTTAGGCTTGGGTCGAGGTGAATCGGCATTGGAAATCGAATTGCGGAAATCCTAGCATTCGGTAATGAAACGAGGTGGGTGGTGCTATCCGAAATGGTTGGATTTCTCCCTATGTCTGATTCCTTTTATTGAGCATATAACATTGTACTTGTGCTACGCCGTGCAAATACAGGGGAGACTCTGTTCGTATGAATAATGGACTCCCTGTATTTGTGGCAGATTTAGCATACCCTAGGGTCAGGTTTTTCAAAAAAAAAAAAAAAAATTTGGGCATTTCCTCGTTGGATTTAAAATCCAAAGGGACCTCGGGCCGTGACATTTCCTAAGTGAAAATTCGATGTACTTGTTTTGTTGAGCCTTGGGCAGATAGGAAAAACTCTGTTCATTCGGTGATCTGTGCGCACGCTCGGACCGACCAAATCGGCGGTCGCGGGGCGTGACACCTAAGGATGGCAAGGTGAATAGATATGCATCGGGTTGAATGTTTGCAGATTGTGGTGAATGTATATAGTGAGTTGTGTATAAACGTGTGAATGTACATGGTTGGTACGCCATGCAAATACAGAAGAGATTCTGTCTACATGGACAGAGAAATTTTGTATTTGTGGCGGGTCTATATGTCTCTGTTAGATGTATGCCCTAGAAGCCAACCAGGCCGACACATGTATTCTTTTTAGAACATAAATTTGTATTTGACTTTAAAATATTATGAATAAATTTGGGTTCTTATTTTCATTCATGTTGTGCAGGTGTCCATGAATCGTCCAAGGAATCAATAAGATAATGAAATATATTTTCAAGAGTTGAGAATTTGAGACATGTGTCATTGGTTGTTAATTCCTAAATGCTCCCGATCAATGGATTATCATGGGGACGGTGATTGATCCGGTGAGATTGGTGCATAGGTCGCTTTCTTTTTTGGAGAGACGAGTCTCGAGTCGACAGTGTGGGGACACTGAAGCGAATATGCTGGTGGTTGTTAGAGAACGAGGGTACCGAGTGTGACCAACGCAAGAAGTCACTTGGATGTCTACTCACTCGTAAATGACTTACTCAATGTTGCAGTAGTGTGACTGGTCCTTTGACCTACGGTGCCTCGGCTATTCACAATGAGGTTACTGTAGTTTGACTGTACATACACTTGGTCCCTAGCCATCACTATTAGAAAATTACTCATTAGTGGCATTTATTTATGCTGCTAAATGATCAACAAATGCTGTTAAAAGTTTTAGCAACATATGACACCAAATGTTGTCTATCCTAATGTTGCTAAAAGTATTAGCAGCATTTATTATAAATGTCGCCAATGTAAATCAATTAGTGTCATTAGGAACATGCCACTAAAAGGGATTAAATGTTAATTTTTAATTGTTTATTAGTGGCACATAAATATAATGCCGCTAACGCAAATATCCGATTTTAGAAATTAAAATTTTAAAATTTTAATTTTATTGAGATGCTACTCGCTTCGTTTATTTCTTTTAGAAATAAACTTTGCTGAAAATATGAATCAACTAGGATTCGAACTTGAGACCTCAAGTACCAACCACCAAACCCTTTGCCACTTGCACTAACGATTATTAGTTATGTATATTTTAATTTTTTAAATTTTAAATCTTCTTTTTTTAAATTTTAAAATTTTAAATTCTAAATTTTTAAATTTAGATACTAAATTTAAACTTTTAATTTTCAAATATCAAATTTTAAGTTTCAAAATTAATAGTTTTAAATTTGAAATTTTAAATTTGAAATGAATTTAAAAATTTAAATTTTAAAAATTAAAAATTAAAAATTTTAGAATTGAAAATTTAAAATATAAATTTTAAAATTTTAAAATTTAAATTATAAGTTTAATTTTTAAACTTATATATTTCGAATTTTAAACTTTAATTTTTAAATTTTTAATTCTAAATAAAAATAGATTTATTAATAATTATATATTAATTAGTAATGATATTTAGTAACAAGTACTGCTAGTTTATTATATTTAGCGGCATTCACTAATTTATGCTGCTAATTTATCCTATTTTGCAATATTAATAGTAAATTGCTGCTAAATAATTAAATCTAGCGGCAATTATCAAGTAATACTGCTAAATATATTAATTGGCATGATTTAAATAAATATTGCGGAGCAAATATTGCGGCATTTAGCAATAAGTGCTACTACTTTATTACATTTAGTGTCAATTTTTATAAAATACTGGAAACTTCAATGGCATTCACTAATTTATGCTGCTAATTTATTCTATTTTGCAACATTAATAGTAAATTGCTGCTAAATTATTAAATCTAGCAGCACTTATCAAGTAATGCTGTTAAATATATTAATTAGCATTATTTAAATAAATTTTGCGGAGTAAATGCCGCTAAATTATGAATTTGTTTTAGTGCATTCGGATCCTTACGATGCATGTTGGCTGCAGTAGGTTCATTGTAGGAATAGGATATGCACTTATATCGAATCTATCTCTCTTGGTAGATAGGGGTGTTAGTCCTATGTGATTTATGAGACCGAGTTTAGAAGACCTTGGCCAGGGCAGAGTTAATAGCGGAAAATGGTTTCCGATATTAGAAACTCGAATCGAATAAATTTGACATATGACAGATGATAGGGTTTGACGAGTTACTCCATCACCTCCGTCTAGTCGGGACTCATGATAGGGACTCATGATAGAAGGACTGTATCACACGGTAACTACACTAAGAGATTCAGTATTCCATTCTACTAGAATGCTACTACATGCTGCTAGGGTGTCACTGGTGGATTGTGAGACTTATGAGGATTATCTAGATGATCGATAATTCTTATTGGACTGAGTTGGAATTGTTCCGATCCAGTAGAAAGAGTTTCAGTGATATTGTTGATAGTGATCAAAATATATCTCACTACCAGATAGAATAGAACCTATGGGGGTCACACACATAAGAGGTTGTGATTGATCGGATAGCTAGATTGTAATTATTGAATTGCCGGAAGACCTAACTATCAATATGTTGATAATTGGACTAATTTATAATTATTACAAATTAGTGGTATTAAAGTGTAAATGTTACTAGAGATAACTTACTAATAGTTAGTAAATTATAAGAGTACTTATGTGCAAATATTGCATTATTAATTTGATATGATCAAATTAAGATAAACTTCAAGTCGAATCAAATTAGGATTTGATCGATCTAACCAATTAAGGAAAGTATAAATTTAAATATAGATTTGTTCTTATCCTTAAGGGCACGTTTGGTTCGCACTATGGAAGATTAATAGGAGTAAAAAGATATCCGAGAATCTTATTCCTATTCATCCTATTACTAAGAATGTGGCATTCATGTGTTTGGTTCGCACGGTCATATTATTTAGTCAAGTTATTTAAGTTTACAAAAAATATACAATTAATTTATTTATTTCTTTAATTAATTTTAGATAATGTTACCAAATATTTCAACATCTTTTAAGAAAAAATGGATAGAAAATATAGGTTAGAGAGAGAGAGCATAATTAAATAATAGGAAGAGAAATAGAGTACTCGAGATTAGAGGGAGTGAGGGAGTTGAAATTTTAGAAAAAGAGGGGGAGAGAGAGAAAAAGAGTTGAAGTTTAGAGAGAAAAAGATAAGTTTAGAGAAAAGATATGAGGTTAGAGTGTAAAGGATAATAATACTAACTAGCCGGCGGGTAGGGAGAAAGAAAGAGATTAGACATATTATGATTACCCAATTCATTAATATGAGGATACCCACTCTCCCGTAAGGGAATGAGATTAGTACTTTGGGATGAATCTCATTCCCAAGTGAATCTAATATTACCAACTAGATTACTTAGTGCCTTTAGCCAAACACCGTCGTATTTTTTTATTCCATTGCATTACTAGGAATATTAAAAAGATAGCGCGAACCAAGCGCACCCTAATGGTTATTATATTACTAAAATAGGATTATATATTCCTCTATATAATATACGGGAGTTTTTAGAAAACCCTAGCCGTCATCTCTCTTCTCCTCTGTCTTCCATCTTCTAGCAAGAAAGATGTCTTTTTGCAAAGGAGCTAGCACCCCGGTGAGGACATCGATCAAATCAAGAACCTCGTGTGGATACCTATAGAGGCCGGACGCGTGTGCGGCTTCAAGAGAACCCAATTTCATGATCATCAAATTGAGGTGAAGATCTAACAGTAGAAAAGCAAAAGATTCTATCTTGCTTTTTTTTTTAATCTTAAAACATGAGGGATCCTAATTGCGTGGTTTCTGAGATTGGATCTCGAGAGTTTTCAAAATCAAATTTGTTTGATTTTTTTTTTTGCGGCGTTTTTACCGTACGCAATTTTCTCACAATCTCGTGTGCAAGGCTGGTTTCAAAAAAAAAAAAAATGTGGATAATTTTTCGCAAGTCTGATATTTCGAACGGCACCTATTACATAAAGGTTTTACAAAAAAGGCCCCCGGGCGTGACAACAACCCACCTTAGTTTGTTGCTAATTGATAGTAAACTCAAGCAATAAGGAATCCAGTTTCACCTCGAAATATTTGAATGCTCCCTAAACACCATTGTGGCTATCCAAATAGTCTCCGTTGCTATTCTTCACTGGAACTCTGGTATTTGCGAAAGTTCAGTACATTACAAAGACCATGATAAGGATGTTGCAGAGTAGCTAGATTGTGCAAGTCGGTCTAGTGGATACATTTTATATGAACAAACAAAATTATACTATTTTTAAAAAATTAAAATATTGTAAAACCTTAAGAGAATAAAATATAATGGGCTTAAATGTAGTACTATTACTCTAATGTTTCATATATCGACATAATGTATGATTTATACAGATTAGTATATATCATGCACTTCGTGTGAGTAGAAAAAATTTTGCACGTTCAGCGGATCTGTTGCATGTGAGTGAGCAAATCCAAGTGACAGGACTTGGAGCGTGACACAAACTATAAGTCATGTGATATTTTGCTTTTAAAGTTTAATTTATTTTATTATTTGACCTAAGTTTTTTAAATTACTGCTAACTTAATTGTAGAGCGTGTTTGGTTCACCTATTTTTTCATCCGGAATCGGAATCGAAATAGACGAATCCGTTTGTTCGTATTTGGTATGCGAGATTTCCATTTCGATTCCGATTCCGGGTGAATGGGAATCCCCCCATTTACCCTTTTTTCCAATCCGGCTTATAAGGCCGGATTGGATATTGAATTCGGGCAAAATGAATTTGTTCGAATTAAATTTAACTTTTTTAAGTTTATTTTTTAATTAAAACATAATTTGAATTAAAATATTATATTTATACATTTAAATTTAAATTTGAACCTAAATTAAAAATTAAAATTTAATCAAGAGTTTTGAATCTAATTTATAAATTTGAATTTAAATTTAAATTTAAAATTTTATTCAATTTTTATTTAAAATTTAAATTAAAATTACGGATTAAAATTGAAATTTAAATTATAATTTTAAGTTAGAATTTGAATAAATCAAAATTTAGTTTTATATTTTGAATTATCTATTTAATTTCAAATTTTAATTTTTTTAAAAAATATATTTAAAATTTGATATCATTTTAAAATTTTGACATAAATTTTTAAAAATTATTTGAATTTAAACTAATATATTATAAAGATAAAATTGACATATTAATTTAACCACGTTTTTGATATTTATCTGAACCAAACACCGACAATGAGAATGATTTATTCTAAATCCGATTCAAACGGCGAACCAAATAGAATGATGTAATGAATCATTCTGACTCCATGTCACGCCCCGGGGTCCCTTTCGGTTTAAGAGATAGCGGAAAAGCGTCTGAAATTTTTTTTTTGAAAATCCTGACCCCAGAGTATGTCAGATCCGCCACAAATATAGGAGATCCACTATTCACACGGACAGAGTCTCCCCTGTATTTGCACGGCGTCGCACAAGTACAAGAATACAACCAGGATACAACCACAACTAGATGAATATAAAGATTACTATACATTCATACATTCACCATTCACATCACAGTTTTACATTCAATGTTAAAACAGAAATCCATGAAAAATCCTTTTGAAAACTGTTTCCTACACGGAAACCTTTATTCTTTAAAAACGCTATCACGAGGGGTAGAAAACCTTTTATTACATTCATGAAAATCCACATATTCAAATGTAATAAAAATATTGAACCATATAAACTATCTAAGCTATATATCAACAGAAATAAAAAGGGTAAGAGCTAAACCGAACGACCTGGGTCGGAAGATCTATCGACCGCTACGTACGTGTCTCACGTCTTGTCTGAACCTCACCGCCTGCAATACCTGAAAAATGGTGGGGGAGGTGAGAACATGTAAACATGTCTCCCCTCCCAGTGGGTACCGCAAGCCGATGAAGGCGAGGAGTACTCACCGGATCAGGAAGAGCTAGCGATCCTCTGGGACGAATGCCCGCCGGGCTGATGATCTTGGTTTATTGGGGGCTAATTGGATTTTGTTACCTTAGGGTTAGGAGCGTCTGCCTCCCTCCCTCATCCCTCATTTCTCTCCTCACATCTTCCTTACCTTTTTAGGAGAGAACGGGAGGAGAGAAGGTAGAAGAGAGGAGAAGGGCTTGCTTGGGGCTTGGAGCCATTTTCTTTCTAATTTCTCACGCTTTGGAGGCTTGGGGTTGCTTTTGGCGCTTTATGGTGGTCAAATTCAACCTACTTGGTTTTGGCTTGGATTGGAGCTTCTCTGAGGTTGGTAGCCTTTAATCCAATTTGATATGGCGGGGCGACCGGCGGAAGGGGCGCCCGGGCACGGAGGGTGTCGCGGGAGGGGTTTTCAGGCGGCGGCGGGTGTAGGGTGGTCCGAGTGGGTCAGGCCAGCGGCTCGTCTGGGATGAGCAGACTGTGGCCGGCGGCACGCGCGGCGCGCAGGCGAACGGCGGCGGCTGGGGAGGTCGCCGGGACCGGGAACGCACTCGAGGGACGGCGACCGCAGGTGGGCAGTTCGGGTCTTCCACCGAGAGGAGAGAGGACGGAGAGAGAGAGGGAGAACGCGATGGACCGAGTGGTGGCTGCCGCGTGGTTGGCCGGCGGAGGCTGTCCCGGCGGCCGGCCAGCGGCCGCGAGCAAGTGCGGGAGAGGTAAGGAGGCCGGTAGGGGCTACGCAGGGCAAGGCTAGGGTCTAGGGTTGAGCCCTGGCTCAACATAGAAGAGCTATAAAGTAGGCTGCAAATGAAAAGGTCCCCCCAAACATCAGAATTACTCGTCTCCAGTGCGATCTACGCATGAAGCCTCCACGTGGGATCCCCGCAAGACGGTCATACCATATCGGGACTTTTGCTGAAAATACCCGTTTGCCACCGACCTCCTCCTCGACAACGTGCGTCT
>NW_017893357.1:55774-64960 GCF_001540865.1 Ananas comosus
ATAAACAACAATTATGGGGTAAGTGGAATATACAGCAACAACAATAAACGAAAGAAGATTGTAAGATAATGAAGCAGATAAACCGCATACAGTAGCACTAAACTGAAAGAAGAAGACTAGACCTGAATAACGGCTACCGCACTACTGTAACTGAAATCGAAGCATACAGAATATCTACTATAGTAGCAAGACAACTATAAAGTTAAGAACTGTAAATATGATATGCAACAACTGCTACTATAGATATATGCGTGCAACTGACGATAACCGTCAAAAGTAGTCCAATCTATGCCCTATTGGTTCGAAGACACCTCGAGGCCCATGCCACACTGCATCAACCTGTACCTGACCCTCGCAATGAAGACCCCTGGGTCAGAAGCATAGTACCTGACCCTCGGCAATGAAGCCCGTGGGTCGAAGCATAGTAGCTGACGCCTGCGCAATGAAGCCCTGGGTCAGAAGCATAGTACCTACGCCTCGCCCACTGAAGCCCTGGGCAGAAGCATATAACCCTGCGCAAATAAAGCTCCTGGGTCACGGACGTTGCATAGCCAAACACTTTTTCGGAAAAGAACAACGCCTCTTGCGCTGGTTGGATCAGGACTGCTGTCGTTCGTGAAATTGGTCCTTGTAGTGGGCGATCAATGTGGTATGGCTCAAAGATTCCATCGGCAACATGCCGAGAATCCAGCCCTCAGGCAATCGACCGTATAGGTCATAGATTAGTCAAAATAGGGGAACCGCCAACCATCACAAGATATAGTGAAAAAGATAAGTCAACGTCTACTTGCTAAAGCATCGATATCGGCATTAGTAAATAACTGAGTAGATGGATGCAGATATAAATGCAGGTGGCAAGGTTCAATATATACTCTTTTTTTTGTGTACAATAATAACAACAGCAAGGAGAAGGGTAAGAAACCGTATCGGTCATCAACTGTTAAGGAGATGAAGAATGACCACTCATGTCAGACTAGATGGAACGACTCTACATCTCTCAACTGTATGCCAAGTAGCTGACTAATCAAGTGCAACTGGGATGGAAAACAACTCAAGCATGTCCTACCAGAAAGTATTGTTAGATATCTGATCATTAGGTCAACTACCGTATATAAGCAGAATCGACCAACCAAGTCAATCTGGAGTATATATCTAGAATACTGTGTCGGCCACATCAGCCGACAATCCGACCCTCAGGCGTACACCGCACCTCAAAGGTCGATCAAACGACAGATATCAAGAAACCGGAACCGACTAGGTCACCGATCTCACAAGAAATCACGAAACCGCTCTACTCTCTAAAACGAGTGAAAACAGGATATGCCAGATAGCAAGTAGAGCCAACAAGGAAACATGTATCACATATAGATCAGACTATACTCCTGACGCACGATACTGAAGCGTGGAAACGTTTGAGTAGAGTATAATACAACAACTTTGGTGTAATGTAAACAATAGAGGTGCAAAGCTCAGACTATAACATATGCATGAGATAATAACAAGAAGAGCAAGGGTAAAGAAACCATCACCAAGGGCGTGCACCACTGTCACAGACGTCGCGATCGAGTACCCATTCTCTTGCCGATCTCCGTAGATCCGTCCGTCAGATTTGCGAACGGATTGCACCAGTGCGATCAGCACCTCGGAGACAACAAAGCTACGATTTTGGTTCACCTCGATCGACCACGGATTCGCGACAAAATCCAACCTTTCATTCCAACAGAATGAATAATACAAAAATACATATAAAACATGTATTTTTGGATTTTCTCGAAATCCGTGCGTCAAACTCAAAATCCGTCAGCGCCATTAGTTCCAGAACAGCTGAACCGATCGAAACGAGCTATTGGACCGCTAGGAACGGAGTCCGATACGAGCCTGAAGCCAACTTCACACCGTGGCTTCTCCAGAAAATCGAGTTACTATTCACTTTAAGTGAAACTTGTAAATCCCGTAGAATTTCCGTTTTAACTCGATTTCGCCCGAAACTTGACGAGTGCTTTTGTAATTAAATTACACACAAAAACATCGTCAACTAAGAGTTTAGCTACACTACAAAAATCTCAGTCCTTACACTCCATTTCTAGTTTACTCTCATTTCGATTCCAATACCGATTTCGACTTCGAACCAAACACACCTACAATGTAGTATGATGTGGAGTATTGATGACTTAGAGCGTGATATAAAATATAAGGTACGTGGTATTTTGCTTTTAAAAGTTTAATTTATTTTAATTTTCAACCTAAGTTTTTTAAATTATTGCTAACTTTATTGTAATGTATTAGTGAAGTGGAGCATTGTGATTGATAATATGGCAATGGCTAATATTATTTTACCCACATTTAGATAGCCGAGACAATACTATCTAGTCAAATAAATTATATTAAAAAAATTTTAATTATGATTAGTTAAAATATTTGAATAAAAATATTTAATAAATTAAAGCAGAAGGGTCGAAATGTTTCCTTGCAATTTGAGAATAAAAATTTAGCCTATGTGAAAATATCCGCTGTGTGGAAATAACAGCAGTGCTATTAGGGATGTCAATGGGTATGAATATTTGAAATTTTATCCAAAACTAAACCCGAATAAAACGGATATATCGGATGGATATGGATATGGATTCGGATATGGATATAAAAAATAGAAACCTGACGGATATGGATTCGGATATAGATTTTGGTTGTACCCGACCTGAACTCGAATTTATTTTGTATTATATATAATATATATATATATACAAATTTGATGTTATATTTGAATTTGTATTTTAAAAATTTAGATTTAATATAATATAATATATTTTGAAATATTGAAAAAAGAAATAATTGTTTGGGGTTCAAATTTTCGGGTTCGGGTTTGGGTTTAGGTTTCGGATTTTTGGTTGGATTCGGATTTGAATATGAATTTTTAAAATTCGTCAGGTTCAGATTCAGATTCGGATCTCGGATTTGGAGTCGGTTTCGGGTTCGGATCCGAATTTTTAAAAATTCGCCCCGAATCCGATCCATTGAAACGGAGGGTCTGGCATTCGTAGGTCCATGGCATTATTGTAAGTGCCATAGCGTTCATCGGATTTTAAGTGCCATAGCGTTCATTGGTACTCATAGGTCCATGGCATTATTGTACGCTCCTTCACAGTAAGAACAAGGGACAAACGGAGGGTCTGGCATTCGCACGTGGTGGTCCCTACCACGATACAAACGAAAAGGAGCTATAGATCCGGCGGAATGGACGATGTGCTCGAATTTTAATGCCCTCCAGTCATTACTACGAGAGCACCGCGCCGGTGGGTCGTCAACAGCAGGCACACCATCCACAGACGGGTAGAAAGAGAAAGCAATTATTGCCTGCACTTGACGTATACCTTACAATTCGTATATTATATCACTAAAATTTTGTAATCAAATTCTAGCATATGATATATATTTTATAATATTTTAAAAAAGTACATATTCAAACTGTTTTTTTTATTTTACAAACCGAACAATGGCAATTTTTATATTATTAATTTTTGAGACTGCTCCAATCTTAAATAATAATTTTTTAAAATAACTTTAAACCTACTATTCCAAAATTTTAAGACGCCTCTTTAAAATCTAAAATATAACTAATATCTGTATAAATATCTAAAACTATCACTAATACCTTCTAAACATATAAAACCACGCAGCCTCATAGTATTATATATTTATTTTATATATATATATTATATATTTATGTACCTATCTATCAATAGTGTACGAACCCTTAGTAATGATTTAGTGTTTGGCGGTGATGGATGAAGGAGTGTTGGTTGGGAGTGATAGTGGGTCCCATGATTAATTGATAGTGGTCCCTAAGGGTTCGTGGCGAGTTAGTTTTAATGGTATATGTCGTAGAAGGGTGGGAAATGGATCGAAGGGATAGAGTCTAACGGTTAGAAACTCAATAGTACAAGGATTTGATATATCGGTTAGTAGTGCGTAGCCGGCACTTGAGGAGCTTATATAATAGTATATAGTAGGTATATATATATTATATAGGAGAAGAGTGAGAGAATAAGGAGACGAGAGATGAGCAGAGGGACAGAGGGGAGGAGGGGAGAGACGAGAGAGAGTGTGATCGAGGGACTTGGTGTAAAGTAGCATATCTATGGTGTGAGCTATCACGTTTTTAGCCATTGGATCTACTTTTTGATTACAAATAGCCCTTGGATCAAACACTATTCCACCTACCACCACCTACCACCACCTACTCCCATCATCTCAACCTCACATCTCTCCATCCAAGGGCTAAAAACACACAAGTATCACTTGGGTGATACTTGTAAAAGTATTCTAGCCCTACTCTATATATATATATATATATATATATATATATAGTCTCCTATACTATCTATAGTACCGGGACATCGGTACTATAGTCTCGTTTTCGATCTTAGGGTATTCAAATCAACGATCCACACCGTTAAAACTGATTTAGGGTATTTAAAGTTTTTAGAAATAAAATTTTATATTGTTTTGACATAGTTACTTTATGATCAAATCATTTCAAAATTGTCAATTTTCAATGGCTACTATGGCGAGTTTGGAGTTTAACGGTATAGAAGAATCTAAATTTCTTCAAATTTTGATAGAAAATACTTTAAACTATCTACATTAAGGTTAACATTCTTGATCTTGAATTTAAAAGTCCTATACTGAAATTTTAAAGATTATTCAATTTCCACCGTCTATTTTGACATAATTTATTTATTAAGTAAACGATGTCGAAAAAAACTAAAATTTTATTCCTAAGAACTTCATATATCCTAGATTATATTTAATGATGTGGATCGTTAATTTGAACACCCTAAAATCGAAAACAAGACTATAGTACCGGAGCTAGTACCGGAGCTCCGGGACTATAGATAGTATAGTAGCCTATATATATATATATAATTATGCTACTATACTATTAATAGTACCAAGTCCTTGGTATTATTGAGTTTTCGGCTGTTGGGTGAAAGGATGTGCGGTTAGGATGATAATGGTCTCTGGTTAAATTGATAGTAGTCCCCTAGGGTTAAGTGGGTGGTTGGTTTAATAGTATAATCTAACGGGTGGAAATGATCAAAGGGTAGATCTAACGGTAGAAAATTCAATAGTACCAAGAGCTTGGTACTATCGATAGTGTAGTAACCGGAATATATATATATATATATATATATATATATATATATTAGGGCTACTATACTCTTATGAGTATATTCTTACTCATAAATTATTTGCGATGATGGAGCTTCCGAATCGACGATCCACTCTGTTAAATAAGATCTAGAGTATTTAAAACTTCTAAAAAATAAATTTTGTAATTTTTCAAAATCATAATAAAGTCTATCAAGCGGGTATACAATACACGGTCAAAATCGAACGACGTCCAAAAAATGAATGATTGGGCCCTTCAATTTAAGATCGGAGTTATCGATTTTTATCTAGGTAGTGAATAGAATTTTCTACCAAAAATTTATCCTATTTCAATTTTTTTACACCGTTAAACTAGCAAGTATTCCATACCGGTCGTTAAAAATCGTCAATTTTGCGACCTTTTCATCGTAAGATAAATGATGTCGAAAAAGTATGAAATTTAATTTCTAGAAGTTTTAAATACTAGATAATGTTTAACGGTGTAGATCGTCAATTTGGAAGCTCTATCATCGAAAACAACTTATGAGTACAAGGGTGATCGTACTCGTAAGAGTATAGTAGCCGGACTCTATATATATATATATATATAGAGCATTTAAAACTTCAAGAATCAAATTTCATAATTTTTCGACATCATTTGCCTTACGACCAAAAGCTCACAGAATTGACAATTTTAACGGCCGGTATAGAATACTTGCTGGTTTAACGATGCAAAAGAATTCGAATAGGTTGAATTTTTGATAGAAAATTTTATTCACTACCTAGATAAAGATCAATAACTCTGATTTTAAATTGAAGGATCCGATCATCCATTTTTAGGGCGTCATTCGATTTTGACCGTTCATTTTATGCCCGCTTGATGGACTTTATTATGATTTCGAAAATTATGAAATTTATTTTCTATAAGTTTTAAATACTCTATATCATATTTAACGGAGTGGATCGTCGATTAGGAAGCTCCATCATAAAAAACAACTAATGAGTACGAAGGGCCCAATACTCATAATAGTATAGTAGCCCTACTTTATATATATAATATAGAATAGGGCTACTATACTATTATGAGTATTGGGCCCTTCGTACTCATAAGTTGTTTTCGATGATAGAGCTTCCGAATCGACGATCCACACCGTTAAACGTTATCTAGAGCATTTGAAACATCTAGAAATCAAACTTCATAATTTTTCGACATCATTTACCTTATGATAAAAAACTCACAAAATTGACAATTTTTAACGGCCGGTATGGAATACTTGCTAGTTTAACGGTGCAAAAAAATCCGAATAGGTTGAATTTTTGATAGAAAATTCTATTCACTACCTAGATAAAGATCAATAAGTCCAATCTTAAATTGAAGGATCCGATCATCCATTTTTAGGACGTCGTTCGATTTTGACCGTTCATTTTATGTCCGCTTGATGGACTTTATTATGATTTCGAAAAATTACGAAATTTATTTTATATATATATAGAGTAGGGCTACTATACTATTATGAGTATTAGGCCCCTCGTACTCATAAGTTGTTTTCGATGATGGAGCTTCCAAATCGACGATCCACTCCGTTAAATATGATCTAGAATATTTGAAACTTCTAGAAAATAAATTTTGTAATTTTTCGAAATCATAATAAAGTCTATTCAAGCCGGGCTAATGAATGAACTGTACAAAATCGAATGACGTCCTAAAATGGTAATGATCGGGATCCTTCATGTAAGATCGGAGTTATGTCTATTTATCTAGGTAGTGAATAGAATTTTTTATCAAAAATTCAACCTATTCGATTCTTTTGCACATTAACTAGCAAGTATTCCATACCGGCCGTTAAAATGTTCACATTTTGTGACTTTTGATCGTAAGGCAAATGATGTCGAAAATTATGAAATTTGATTTCTAGATGTTTAAATGCTTTAATAATTTTAAACGGTGTGGATCGTCGATTCGGAAGCTCTATATGGAAAACAACTTATGAGTACGAGGGCGATCGTGACTCATAATAGTATAGCAGCGGGACGTATTATTATATTATATATATATATATAGAGAGAGAGAGAGAGAGAGAGAGAGAGAGAGAGAACTAGGCTACTATGCTATTAATAGCACGAAGTCATTGGTGCTACCAAGTTTTTGGCCGTTGGATTAAGAGATGTGCGGTTAGGATGATGTGGGCCCCCTAGGGTTGAGTGGGTGGTTGGTTGAATAGTATGATCTAACGGGTGAAAATAATCAAAATGGTAGATCTAACGGCGGAAAACTTGGTAGCACTAAGTGCTTCATGCTATTAATAGCATAGTAGCCGGACTATATATATATATATATATATAGTTGAGCTGGAATGCTATCGATAGCAAACGGACTCCGTTGCCACCCATTTGTCTTTGATGATGGAGTCTTCAAATCGATGATCGACACCATTGAATATGATCTATACCACATGAACTATCTAGAAACCAAATTTCAAATCTTTTCGACATCATTAACCTAATGATCAAAGGGCTAAAGGAAGGAAAATCAACCGAGACCCCGTTAGTAGCGGCGAGCGAGAGCGGAACTTTGGTTTGAATCAAAAGAAATCCGAAGCGGTTTCATTCGATTTGTTGTGGATTGGATGATGTTGTTGTGGATTGGATGATGGAAAAACCAGTTCGCTAAGTTTGAAAAGTCCAAAGAGCGCAGACTAGGTCATCTCGCCTGCCCCAGTTGGATATTTCAAAAATTTATAATTTTAATGGTAGATATGAGGAGTTTTCTCGTTTAACGTTGTAAAGCTATCCAAATCAATTGAATTTTGGTTAGAAAATTCTTTATACTATTTAGAACAAGATCTATACTCTTGATCTTGATTAACACTTGATGAACAAGAGAACAATATCGAAAAAACATGAAATTTGATTTCTAGATACTTCAAGTGGTATAGATTATGTTCAATGGTACCGATCGTCGATTTGGAGGCTCCATCATCGAAAACAAATGGGTGGCAACGGAGCCTGTTTGCTACCGATAGTATTCCAGCTCAACTATATATATATATATATAGTATTCCAGCTCAAATGTATGAAATTTGATTTCTAAATACTTCAAGTGGTATAGATCATGTTCAACAGTGCCGATCGTCGATTTGGAGGCTCCGTTATCGAAAACAAATGGGTGGCAACGGAGCTCGTTTGCTATCGATAGTATTCTAGTTCAACTCTCTCTCTCTCTCTCTCTCTCTCTCTCTCTCTCACTGATAGAACTAGGCTACTATACTATCGGTAGCACGGAGCGCTCCGTGCTACCAAGTTGTTTTCGATGATGCGGCTTCCAAATCGAGGATCGGGTCCGTTAGACTTGATCTACACTATTGAAAGTATTTAGAAACTAAATTTCATAATTTTTCAATATCATTTACCTATCAAACAAGTAGTTTAAAATTGAACGGATGAAAATAAAAATCTCATAAAAAATGATGATAAAAGATTTAAATTCAAGATCAGATATACTGATTTCACTCTAAATAGTGAAAAGAATTTTCTATAAAATTTTCATTGCATTTGAATTGTTTTACACCATTAAACTAACAAACACACCACATCGGCCATTAAAATTGTCAATTTTGAAATCTTTTGATCACTAGTCAAATGATATCGACAAAATCTGAAATTTAGCTTCCAAATACTTTCAATAGTGTAGATCAAGTCTAACGAAGCCGATCGTCAATTTGGAAGCCGCATCATCAAAAATAACTTGGTAGCACGGTCAATTTGGAAGCCGCATCATAAAAAATAACTTGGTAGCACGGAGCGCTCCGTGCTACCGATAGCATAGTAGCCGGACTCTCTCTCTCTCTCTCTCTCTCTCTCTCTCTCTCTCTCTCTCTCTCTCTCTATATATATATATATATATATATATAGTGAGGCTACTATGCTTTTGGAAGCACGGAAGGCTCCGTGCTTCCAGGTCGTTTTTCATGTTGCGACTTTCGAATCGTCGATCGGCTCCGTTAACTTGATCTAGAGTATTTGAAGTACCTAGAAAAT
>NW_017893357.1:64985-84122 GCF_001540865.1 Ananas comosus
AGCAACGAGGCTCGTTGCTACCATGATAGTATTCCAGCTCAACTTATTATATATATATAGTATCCAGCTCAATGTATAAATTTGATTTCATAAATACTTCAAGGTATATCATGTCACGTGCGATTCGTCGATTGGGCTCCGTTATCGAAACAAATGGTGGCACGGATGGCTCGTTTGCTTCGATTAGTATTTAGTTAACTCTCTCTCTCTTCTCTATCTCTCTCTCTCTCTCTTCACTTGATAGGAACTAGTACATAACTATCGGTAGCACGGAGCGCTTTCGTGTACAAGTTGTTTCGAGTGATGAGCTTCCAAATCGAGGATCGGTCGATCGAGGACTTAGATTACACTATTGAAAGTATTAAAACTAAATTTCATATTTTTCAATATCATTACCTATCAAACAAGTAGTTTAAATTTGGAACGGATATGAAAATAAAAATCTATAAAAAATGATGATAAAAGATTTAAATTCTAAAGTCAGTATACTGATTCACTCTAATAGTGAAAAGAAATTTCTATAAAAGTTTCATTGGCATTTGAATTGTTTTATGACACCATTAACTAACAAAACACACCACATCGGCCATTAAAATTGTCAATTTTGAAATTTTTTGCATCACTAGTCAAATATGATATCGACAAAACTGAAATGTTTATTCCAAATTCACTCTTTCAATAGTGTAGTTCAAGTCTAACGAAGCGATCGAATTTTGGGAGAGCCGCATCATCAAAAAAATTGGTAGCACGGTCAATTTGGAACCGCTCATAAAAAATAACTTGTGGTAGCACGGAGCGCTCGTGCTACCGCATAGCTAGTACCGGACTCTCTTTTTTCTCTCTTTTGATCTCTCTCCGTCTCTCTCTCTCTCTCTCTCTATATATATAATAGTATAAATATTATATATATATAATATATATATATATCTATCTGTGTGTGTGTGTGTGTGTAGAGCTATTACTATCGCGCAAGTATAAAGTAGTCGAGTGCTTCTGATTTTTTAGCATTGAATCATAGATTCTATGGTGGGATCGATAGCGGTCCACCTTAGGGTTGAGTGAGTTCCCAAAGGGTTGAGTGTCCCATTGGTTAATAGTATTAAGTCAATGGTTAAAAATGATCAATTTGGATTGATTAAGGGCTAAAAACCGGAAGCCACAAACACACTTATGCTTTTCGTTAGCATGTAGCTCCCCCACTATAGTATATATATATATTAATAATATCATACTATTATATATATATGTAATATATTATCTATATATCATATATAGACCGGCTACATATATCTATGAGTACGATCGCCCCTACTCTAAGGGTTTTTCGATTGATAGTGCTTCCGCATCAACGATCCATACCGTTAAACTTATCTAGAGCCATTATAAAAGCTTTCTAAAGATTAAATTTTTATAATATTTTCCGATATCATTACCTTACGATTCAAAAGCATATAAAATTAACAATTTTTAATGGCCGGTATGAGATATTTGCCTCAGTTTAACGCGTGAAAAAGAATCGGAATAGGTTGAATTTTTGATAGAAATTCTATTCACTACCTAAACAAAGATCAATTAATTCCGATTTGAAATGAATGATCCGAATATCCATTTTTAGGATGTGTTCGATTTGGACCGTCATTTTATAGCCCTCTTTGATGAACTTTATAAATGGATTTCAAAAAAAGTATGAAAATTATTTTCTAAAATTAAAATACCATAGACTCATGTTTAACGGTGTGGATCGTCGCATTCGGAAAATCCAACATCGAAATAATCTTATTGAGTACGAAGAGGCTCTAATACTCTATTAAGAGTATAGCTAGCCCTACCTCTATATCTATATATATATATATATATATAGAGAGAGAGAGAGAGAGAGAGAGAGAGAGAGAGAGAGTATAGAGTATATATACTATACTCTTATGAGTATAGAGCCCTTCGTACTCATAAGTTGTTTTCGATGTTGGGGTTTTCGGTTCGACGATCCACACCGTTAAACATGATCTAGAGTATTTGAAACTTCTAGAAAATAAAGTCCATCAAGCAGGTATAAAATGAACGGTTAAAATCGAACGACATACTAAAAATGGATAATCGGATCCTTCAATTTAAGATCGGAGTTATTGATCTTTATTTAGGTAGTGAATAGAATTTTCCATAAAAAATTCAACCTATTCCGATTCTTTTTCACCGTTAAACTAGCAAATATCTCATACCGGCCGTTAAAAATTGTCAATTTTGTGAGCTTTTGATCGTAAGGTAAATGATATCGAAAAATTATAAAATTTGATTTCAAGAAGTTTTAAATACTCTAGATAATGTTTAACGGTATGGATCATCGATTCAAAAGCTCTATCACCGAAACAACTTATGAGTACGAAGGCGATCGTACTCATAAGAGTATAGTAGTCGGACTATATATATATATATATATATATATATATATATATTGTAAGGTACTGGACTTCTAAAATAATGAAGTTACTGTTTATGTTGGTTTGGAGAGCCATTAGAATGGTTCCGGTGAAGTTCGGAATCATTCGGGCGTTTCCGGAGCGCGTCGGCGCAAAAACAGGACCCGAAAGGCTATGTCGGACCGTGAACTAAATCCGGCATTAGCACGGATGAAAACACGCTCGAAAACATGTTTGGAGAGTCTCGGTTCGATTTGAAAAGAATCGGAGGCCAAACGAGCGAAAACGAGCGAAAACGGACCCCGAAAGCTGAAAAAGCTGAAAATTTGGCTAAGTCCTGAAATGCTATTTTTCTGGACCTATGGAGACCGGTCCCTCAAGTCCAAGGACCGGTCCCTTATACAAAAAATGCCCCGCGCGGGCTGTGCACAAAAACACAAAGTTGAGGGGGTTTCTTGCAATTTGGTGTTAATAGGAGTTAAAGGGTGGTGATATGAACCCTACTCTCTCACTCCCTCATATTCTAAACACCAAAACACTATCTCTCTCTCTCTAGATTAGCTCTCATATCTCTCAAAAAAGGTGGATTTTGGAGAAGGGATTGGTGGAGAAGAAGGCAAAGGAGTAGATCTTCATCTTCATCTTCTTCTTTCTTGGATTTGGAGCAAGCTTTGGAGGTAAGCTTGATGTCCATTCATGGTGATTTCTTAGGGTTTGATTTATATGCCCTAAGAATGGTTTAGATGGAATCCTAGCATGCTAAATAAATAGAAAATACTTGATTCATGAATCAATTTGGAGTATTTTGCTATAAGTGCATCTAGGGCTCCAATTTTTGGGTTTTTGAAAATATGAGGGTTTGATCTCAATTGACCCTCCGTAAACCTAATTGGTAGGTAAACGAACGCGTTGGCGAAAATGACCTACTCTTCTCCCGGACAGCCTGCAAGTGTGCCATCTGCGGCATGGTCTCGAGAGCGAGTGGTGAGAATATGCAACCAAAGGGCTCGCGACGGGTGCCGAGTGACTGTGGATGTGCAGGGTTATGGAACTTACTGCTACTGACAAGGTCATAGCAGGTATGATTTGGTGGAAGAATTGCATGCATTTGTCCTGTGGTCACTTACTGCTATCGATGCATCAGTGTAGTAGGGACCAGGTGAACAGGTAAGTGTGGTGATACCCGAGCATGCTTATGCGGTGAGAGTGTGGCGCCTGCTGGGGCAGGTAGAGAGCCAAGCGGCACTAGCAAATGGCTAGTAATAGTCCTTGGACGAGAAATGAGACTCGTGGCGAACATGAAATAGTGAAGTAACTCTCAAGGCAATGGATAGGAGATTGCGAGAGTTGAGCCATGATGTTTGAGGATACCCGAAGAGTCCGGAAATTTCGGATGTGGTTCCAGTAGATCGAGCAGTGAAAGTAGATCACTGATGAGAGAATGGTTGGTTAATGCCAAGTTTAGCCTCTGGGCCTTGTAGTACCTCGAATTGAGGTAGGTGAGTAGTGCTCGTGTAGTCGGTGTGCATAGGCAAAGTGGCCTAATCCTGGACTTCGTGTGAGACGCTGTAGAAGTGTGGAGCGCTCGAGTGTGGGTACTCGTAGAGTGTAGTTTCGATTCAGCCGAGTGAGTGAGTTGGCAGTAGCACTTCAGCATTGCTAAGTGTGAAGCGGGCCATGGATTACTCGTAGGGCTGGTGGCTCGCACTGGTGCTTAGGAGCCGATAGTGGTACTTGTAGCTCTGTGGAGCATGTCGTGTAGGACGACGTTGGCGGGTATTGCTTGGGGACGACCCATGCCTGGACCACTTGTGGACTGTAGAGCCTGGGCCGTTGGGTAGGCACAGTCGGCTGTTTGAGACAGCGGCCCGGTACCTACGGGTAGGGCAGAGTTTTGGTCAGGACGGTAGTCCGAGCTTGGACCCGGGAGCGTGGAATGCCACGCATTAGAGCATGAGATCGATGATGCACTAAGAGTGCGGTTGTGACCCAACCCGAGGACTTGACGTGGTTTAGGGTCTTGGTTGCTCCTGGTTAGAGTGTGTGCGAATTCCCAAGTGAGAATTTCGCCAGATTATGATTGGGTCTACGCTAGTGAACGAGAAACGCTACGCGTAGTGAGACAGGTTTAGGCGGTAGATCTACGTAGTATTGGTAACCGTTGGTCCACCTGTGGAAGCCGATGTAATCGGTTTAGCAGATAACTCTGTGGATGAGTTCGGATTAGATTCACGAACGGAGTGTTCGTGTAAGCTCGTTGCGACAGCGAAGTTGAGTTGGTCGTGGCTTATGATGGCAAAGGATGAGATGCTCTAGTGAGACATTGAGCTAATGGAAGCCACGTGAGAATTGGAGCTTGAGGATAATGCTCTTTTGTGGATTGAGATTGGAGATGCGCCGGAATGTGCCATCTCGTGATAGAGCAAGGATCCAGTTGGAATCGGAGCACTCGCGATTGGTCCATGCACCAACGACATTGCTTCTAAGCAATGCCAGTGATCGAGTCGGAGTAAGTTTCCAATTGGGTGTGTAATGCACAGAATGGTTCTTTGCATAATGGTAATGCACTTTTGGAGTTGCACATGGCAAATGTGGGTGGATTTGGTCTCACACCTCCGTAGTGGGCCTTTGGATGGTTCAGATAAGTGAAAGGCCACTCCAGAGTGCGAAAATGCATTGGAATCCTCGACTACTCAATAAGTGAGTTGAGGTGTGGATTGGATTATGAGTGAGTTGAGTTTCGAGGACGAAATTCTTTTTAAAGAGGGGAGGATGTAAGGTACTGGACTTCTAAAATAATGAAGTTACGGTTTATGTTGGTTTGGAGAGCCATTGGAATGGTTCCGGTGAAATTCGAAAGCATTCGGGCGTTTCCGGAGCCCGTAGGCGCGAAAACGGGACCCGAAAGGCTATGTTGGACCGTGAACTAAATCCGGCATTAGCGCAGATGAAAAGATGATGAAAACACGCTCGAAAATATGTTTGGAGAGTCTCGGTTCGATTTGAAAAGAATTGGAGGCCAAACGAGCGAAAACGAGCAAAACGGACCTCGAAAGCTGAAAAAGCTGAAATTTTGGCTAAGTCCTAAAATGCTGTTTTTCTGGACCTACGGGGACCGGTCCCTCAAGTCCAAGGACCGGTCCCTTATACAAAAAAATGCCCCGCGCGGGCTGTGCACAAAAACACAAAGTTGAGGGGGTTTCTTGTAATTTGGTGTTAATAGGGGTTAAAGGGAGGTGATATGCGCCCTTCTCTCTCACTCCCTCATATTCTAAACACCAAAACACTATCTCTCTATCTCTAGATTATCTCTCCTCTCTCTCTAAACGGGTGGATTTTGGAGGAGGGATTGGTAGAGAAGAAGGCAAAGGAGTAGATCTTCATCTTCATCTTCTTCTTCCTTGGATTTGGAGCAAGCTTTGGAGGTAAGCTTAATGTCCATTCATGGTGATTTCTTAGGGTTTGATTTATATGCTCTAAGAATGGTTTAGATGGAATCCTAGCATGCTAAATAGATGAAAAATACTTGATTCATGAATCAATTTGGAGTATTTTACTATAATTGCATCTAGGGCTCCAATTTTGGGGTTTTTAGAAATATGAGGGTTTGATCTCAATTGATCCTCCGTAAACCTAATTGGTAGGTAAACGAACGCGTTGGAGAAGTCGGTTCGGCGATTCATCAACCCTATGTGAAGATATTGAAGAAACGAACGTTTCGGCTTCGTTTCCGCCTGGAGGGCCGAGGCGACGTCCAAAAATCACGAGATCGGATCCCGAGCACCGTAGCAGTAAACCGAAGACCTTTAATTTCCGGGGCTACGAAGTGGCGTATGGTTGTGCGCAACTGCAAGTTCGGGCTGAGTCGGATAGCGGGTCCCGCGGGAGGCCTATTGCAAGTGACTACAAGCAATCGGAGAGCGAATCGAGGTGGATTGTGCTCACCGAAGCGACTAGGTCGCCTATATGTCTAAGAGTAATGTTTACAATTGATGCATACATGTGTAGTGGTAGGTTGCATGAGATGATATAGATGCATGAATCTTATTATGTTTGATGTTTAATGCCTACCAATGAGATATGTATGTTAATGCATTGAGGAAACTACCATAGAATGCATGATGAGCATGTTATAGAGATGCTAGATGAATGCATGATTACATAATGCTAGGAGAATGCATGATGACATATTGCATGTAATAGATGATGATAACATATTGAATGTAATAGATGATGATGACATATCATGAGATGCTAGTGGATATATATGCATGTTGATATATTGGGAATTATGTTAAATAACATATGCATGTGGAACTTGGGTCGATAACTCTAGGGTGAATAGAGAACTTATAACATACCACATCCCTCGTAGATCGTGCCGAGTTCCGTCAAAACGAGCGGAACGCGGAGTTGAATAAGTTAGAATGGACCCTAAGTTCATTAGAGTCCACAAGTGGAGCTAAAAAGGACCCGAGAGAGTAAATCTGAAAATTTGGCTAAGTCCCAGATTTTGTGCTCTCGGGGACCGGTCCCTGAAAGAGAGACCGGTCCCCGTACGCGTAGCCTGCCAGGAATCCTGAGGCATCTGGTCCCTGGTGGTGAGACTGGTCCTCGGGAGACCGGTCCCTGAAGGGCAGACCGGTCCCTCGCTGCGCAGCAGCTGAAAAACCCGAAAATTTGGCTAAGTCCTGGAAAACCCACGTTCGGGAACCGGTCCCTGGTCGGGGAGACCGGTCCCCGAAGGCGAAAAATGCCCAGTCTGGGCAGATCAATGGGAAACAAGTGGAGGGGCTTAAGTGCAATTGTTACAACACTATATATAATCCATCCCCTCTCTTCCACAGCCATTTCTCTCCTCTCCTCTCATTTCCACTCTTTCTCTCTCTAGAATCCTAGCTCTAGGGCTTAGAGAGAGAAGAAGGAGGAGTGAAGGGAAGGAGGATTTGGAGGCTTTGGTGGGTTCTACAAGCTCTCCTACAAGAAGGACTTGGAGGAGCTTGGGCTAAGGTGAGTTTTTGGTAGAAATGAGTCTAGGGCTTGGTTTTGATCCCTAAGTTTTGGAGCTTTATGCTCCTTAGTGAGCTTTATGCTCCTTAGTGGCTTTAGAGGCTCTTTTGAGCCATGAACACCATGAAACCCATGAGAGCTCAAGGTGCTCTCATGGTGAATCCTTGAAAGTGATGTTAGGAGCCCTAGGGTTGGTTCTAAGGGTCTAGAAATCGTACTAGAATGCTTCTTAGATGAACCTAAGCTATTATTTGCTTAGGGTTGGGATCGATTCATGGGGGAAACCCTAAATGACCATGTCAGGGCTCGAAATTAGGGCTTTTGCCCTAGAATTTTTCGGGGACAAATTGACCTCGTAGAAACCTAATTTGGGGTGTCCTAAATACGTTGGACAACTCCGTTTAACATTGCGAAAATGTTAGAGTATAGTTCATGTACAAAGGGGCCTAATATGGCACTATTTTGTTTATAGGGCGCGGAATCGGCTAGCGTAAAGTGCGGGAGCCTTCATATTCTACACCCACACGACCAATAGAGGTGGGGGGGTGCACGCCGAAATCGTTGGATTCCCTTCTATGTTTGTTTCTCTATTTTTTGAACATATGATTGTATAGTCACTCATGCATATTAGGGTTAATTTACATGTGGACTATTGGTTGTTTCATTATGTCTTCTCTAATGTTTTTGGAAAGTAGAAAGATATGGAACCATGAAGGACATGTATTGTTGGACCCTAGAGATTGCATGATTGAGAGGCTGGACTTGGCGATGGTAAATAGCTATGACACTGACAATAGAGAGATGGATTGGCATTGACAAGTAAGTGTTAAGCATAGGTTTAACCAAAGTTACATTGGGACAAAATGGTTAGTAAGTGACATGAACAATGGGTAGAGAACCTAGCATAAAAGCGGCATGGTAACTATTGGCTGAACATCCTCAAATTGGGGATTCGATTGATACTCATGACACGTCTTGGCTTGAGGGAGGTAGCTCCCCCTCAAGCGGTGAGTTTCCGGAAATAGTCACCTTGGGAGCGAGGTCCCTGATGACGGTCCCTAGGGGTGGTTCGAGGCCCCCTGTTATGACGGGATTTGGGTTATGAGTTATTGGGGTTAACAGAGTTAACCGGCAAGATTGGATAAGAGCCAAAGCTTAATTATGGTTGAAGCATGCATGCATTTCCATTATTGCATTGAATTATATATTCACTGACTCTTTCTTGCAGGCATAGTATTAGTTGCATTAGTAATGGTTACTTTCTCTCCTTTGAAATACTTATGTCTGGATAGACCTAGTGGGTAAGTCAGCGAGGTCGGATGCCGAGCTCACTGGGAACTTTGTTGTAGTTCTCACACCACTAACCCTACAGGTCCTAGCACGAGCGGGGCGGCGGAGGACCGAGGCAAGGATAAAGCGCCGTAGATAGCGGCCACCGGGACTCATACATTTTGTAGCCATTTCCCTTTTGTTATACATGCATCAACTTCTTTTGTTGATTTAGAGATGTAAAGTTGTAAACAATCGTGTAATTTTGGGGATGGCTAAATGTAAAAGGAAATGATGTTTGAATGCAAATGTAATAGTTTTATTTACTTGTATTTGGTTCAAATGAAATCAAGTATCATGTATATTGTATATTAGCTTAGAGCTTTCGCTTCCGTTGTTGCTTGCCCTCGTGCAAGCCTTGTATTATATATGTAATTCTCTTGTTGATTGCCTATTTATACATGTTGTTAGAGCCTTGGGCGGACAGGGGAGGCTCAGTCCGTTCGGCGTCTGTTGACGTGACCCGAACCCGACCAAATTGGCGGGGATTGGGGCATGACAGAACTCGACAACGGAAAATGGAAATATGAAATGCTCGATGTGGACAAAGTAGGATGTCAATAGATCGAGTGGCATTTGATATGGCATCTAATGTAGTGTATCATGACACTAGTGGTATGTGAACTTAGGGATAGAGGGATTCCCTAGTGATGACTCATGGACAAGGAACCTAGTGTAGTTAAACACTGACACATGGACATTGGGATAGGTGGATTCCTAAGAGAATATTGGCCCTAGTTGGTAGGGTGTCCTCGAGTTGAGAGGATGGATCAAGCTCACGGTTTGTTATTTGGGGTGGTAAAGCCACCTAAGCATTTGGGGTTGTAAAGCCACCTAAGCTGTCGTGCACTCCGGAGTATGGTACGAGAGGGGCAGAGTTGATGTCCCACAGACAGTCCCGGGTTTGAGAGCGAGTTGAGTCTCCTTACCCTACGAGATGATGATGTGAGTTGTAGGCGAACCCAAGGGATTCGCCAAGGATTGGATAAACAAGAGAATAGTACTGTTTATTGAACATTTGCTCATTGGACATTGTTAGTGGATTTGGTATCCCAGTTGAGTGGATCTAAGGCTGAGGTGCAAGTGAGACGTCCTTCACCTTGAGCTTGGCTTTGCGCGGTATTCCGCGGATGATTGACTCAAGACCGAGTCGGGTGGATAACTTTGTAAAGGTAAATAAAATCTTGTGAGCAAACAGTAAAGGTCAATGAAACCTTATGATCAGAATGGTAATTGACATGAATCCAAGACAGAGAAAAACTTAGAAGTCAATTGGATGAGCTATGAATAGCAGGATTGAAAGTAGTATCGATTGAACTACTAGTTGGTTGTATAGTTGCATAAATAACATGATTTTCATATTGCATATTATGAGACATGAATTTGATAATGTTAGTTGCATAAAATATATGATGATATATATATCTATTGGATATTTGTTGGACTAACATGTTGCAGTGCCTCCTTGGACCTATCGGTCGAGCTTTTCCCTTGGGTGGCCGTACCCACTGGGAACTATGGAGTTGGTTCTCACCCCACGTTATTTTGGGGTGTTATAGGTTCGCACGTGAGTGGCGCGGCAGCGGCGCGAGGCAAGGGCGTAGCTCCATAGATAGCGCCCTACCCCAGAAACCATAGATAGTGGTACCCCGAGTCGGCATAGCCTAGGGGTAGAGGGAAATGCAAAGAACAAGATGTACTAAGACTTGTAAATAAGCGATGTAATAACTTGATTGCATTTGGATGAAAGTGAATTGTAATTGAGATGTAAAAATGTATCTAGTGTGAATGTTTGTAATAACATAGGATGTGTTATGTTGTTGATACCTTCCATTTGCAATTTATGATTGAATACTGTTCCTGGTTGGAACCGTTTGTATTGTTTTGATTGCGACACCTAAAACGTACAACGGAGACTCTGTCTGCGGTACAGGAAAAATCCTGTCCGTTTGGCGGTCTGTCGACGTACCCGAACCCGACCAAATAGGCAGGGCACGGGGCGTGACATATATATATATATATAACAAGAGAGAGAGAGAGAGAGAGAGAGAGAGTCCGACTTGGGTAACTATTGATAGCACCAAGGTTTGGTGCTATGAGTTTTCCACTGTTAGATTTAACCATTTGATTATTTTTACTTGTTTAGATTATACTATTCAACCAACCACCCACTCAACCCTAGGAGGCCTACATCATCCTAACGCCATTATCTCTCAATCACAAGGGCTTAAAAAACTAATAGCACCAATAGCTTAGTGCTATTAATAGTATATAGCCTAGTTCTATATATATATATATATATATAAATATAATTGAGCTCCTATATTTTTAAAAGTACCAAGTAATTGGTGCTTGTAAATTTTTAACCCTTGAATTAAAGAGTGTGTGGTTAGGATGATGTGGGCCCCTTAGGGTTGAGTGGGTGGTTGTTGAATAATATGATCTAACGTGTGAAAATGATCAAAATGGTAGATCTAACGCGGAAACTTGTAGCACCAAGTGTCGTGCTATTAATAGAAGAGTAGCCGGACTTTATATATATATACTATATATATATACTGTATTATATATATAATATATACATGTATAGTGTATATATACATTATATATACACATATACATGTATATAGTATAGTATACAGTATACTGTATATATATACATATATACATGCTATAATACGCGTATAACATGTATATATATAGTATATATACATGTATTATATACATATATATAATACAGTATGCATGTATCATATCTATACCATATATATACATATCCCGTATACATATTTATACACATGTATATATATATTACCTATACATACATATACTACATGTATTGATGTACTGTATATACATACATATATACACTGTATATATGGTAAGGGGGGGGTATAATATCAATACATATATACAGTATATTATATTATATACATACATATATTACAGTGTATACTATGTAAATAGTAAATACAGTATGATATATACATATAATAATAACATATATAACTAACATATATATCATCTATACAACTATACATACATACATTTATATAATATATACATATAACTATATATATCCATATTATAACTACTATATAATATATATATAATACCTATTAGTATACTACTATATATATACTGATACATATATATATATATAATATATATAGTTAGTACCTTATAGAATACACCTGAATATACCATAAGTATTACTATTAATATACTACTATACTGTATACACTGAACTTTGCAAATTACGAAGTTCAAGTGTTGGAATAGTAATTGGAATCATTCCGCAACTTTGGAAGGATGGAGGAGAGGTGTTCAGCAAGTTACTAAAGCTAGCAAGTGGTCATAGGGGGAAAAGTGCATTGTAACTGTAATGCTTCGAACTTGACTAATTGTGAAGCTGGAATAGGGAATGGGCATTGAGAGCTAACCCACATCTTTTAATGAGTTGTGGGGAGGTTTCTGACAAGTTATAAGAGTGATCGAATTGTTAGAAGGTCAAAAGTGAATTGCACTTTAGACGTGGAAGCGTGAAGTTTAAGTGTAATATCTCGGAATTGACTGATTATGAAGTTTGATGAGTGGAAGTGATAATTGGAATTATCCTACATTTTCTAAAGGGTTTAGAGAGGTTGGTGGACAGGTATGAGAGTGATTAGATTGCGGGAAGTGAGGAAGTGCATTGCTGCTGCGTTTTTGCACATTCTGCATTGTTGTACCGGTATAACATTAACATTGTACCGGTACAACCAGTCTCAGTAGCAGCAGCTGTGTGGCAGCATGCCTCTTTTGGTCTTTTTACTCCCAAGCTTATCTCTAAGCCATTTTCACGACCCTTGCAGCTAGCCTAGGGTTGCTGGAGCTCTGAGAATCAGGTAGAGCTGCTTCTCCTTCTCTCTCTAGGGTTTGTTTCTCTCTCTACAAAGAAAGCAAGGGTTAAGTTGGTTTCTTTTTCCTTGCTTGGTAATCAGCTAATTGGGAGTGATTGAGAACTGGTAATGAAGGAAAAATGAGGAGCTTTAAGGAGTGTTCGCAGCCTGGAGCTTAGTAGTAGCTGGGTTGATCCTTTAGCAAGGTAAACTACTTAACTACTCATGAGTTTAAGGCATAGTAATGAGTTTAAGTAGTATATGGGATTCCTTTCTTGTTAGCTGAAGTAGAAAAGGTTTTAGCCACTGCAAATCAGAGATGGATGTGAGTTCTCAGCTTCAATCCCTGTAAGAAGCTGAGCTAAAGCTTCGAGAATGTAAGTAATCAGCTATTGGACTCATGTTGATACTATATTGATAATAATGATGATTGATAAAGCTGACTTTGGTATTGTGCACAGCAGCTCAGAAGCTTATTTAGGCTGAGTATAGAGACCTTGGGAGCTTATTTGGATACACTAGAACTTGTAAGTGATGCGAATTTAAGTGGGGAATCTATGCAAGCTAAATTCCAGTCTATAATAAATAGTCGCATATGGGTACTAATGATGTTCCTTGGTAGTGTTCGCAGCAAACTTGCGAAAGGTGGTTGGATTGTTCTCAGCTGATATTTAGAAGCTTTTGAGGGTTAACTTGAGTTCGTTAACCTGGACCAAAACAGGAATTTAATTATAGCCTGATACTAGCAGGATATTGAATCATTTCAGCTGGGAATTGTGAGCTGTCAGGATCAGTTTTAATGTATTCCAACCTGAATTGAAGAACAATTCAAGTGTGGATATTTCTAAGGCATTTGACGGATTTGGATTACCTCCAATTGCGGAAGTCTCGACATATTGGTGGGTCGGATCTTCCCGAAATGGGTGAATTCCCTCTATGTCTTCTTTGACATTATGAGTTGAAGTTACTACATATTCATGTGAATATATGTATAGTTCCAGGCATTGAGACATGCATTAATGTGTAGATCATATTGGATATGATAGCATCTTTAAACAGTAATGGAAGACTTATGACTTGTTACTCTACATGGTCACATGTTGAATTACTATGTATTCATGATACTAGTAGCTTGCATATGCAATTTAACTTGATGTTATTCCAGAGAATATAATGGTAAATTTGGGAATGTGCCATTTAACTCAGTTGATCAGAAAAAGGGAATGATGTACATAGGATTAGACTATGCAAATTGATATGGCAAGTATAATGGCTAACCTTTGAATACATCATGTAAAGGCAATTGTATGAGTATGTATTCATAACTGTTGAATGAATAGTTTAATGACCATGTGAAGAGTATTCTATCGTTTATCTTACCTGCTTGCATTAGCATGTTAGTTTCTACTTCCACATGATAGATTAGTCTAAAGTTCATGATATAGTATATGATCTAGTTAAATAACTAGAATATTGTACGATGGCATAACTTGAATGTTATACAACTAATTATAATCTAGTAAATGACTAGATCTGGATATGATAACATACTTGTGTAATCAAGTAGATGTAATTACATAGTATTTGTTTGCCTAAGTAGTGAGGGTTTATATTGGACTACAGGATATGTGCCATGAGTCTTTGAAGATGACTTTAGTAGACCACTTTCCTTATGTGTAAGGAGTAGTGAGAGGATTAGGTGTGAGTGTCCAGGTGTAGCCTGAGAGAATCACCAGTATGATGTAAAGCTTAAACTTGTCAAGTTATATTAGCTATTAGTAGAATCATATCAACAAGTGTTGATAGTGACTTATGATTGGGCACTACAGTGTCGACCTTGGGTCGAGTTGAGATTCCATGTCAAAGACATGATGCTGTTGAGATATTGTGCCATGGATTACAGCTTGCATGCCATTACGCTCTTTCGCACACGCTTGCTGGGGTGGCGGCCCCCCCAAGCCAGCACTCCGGAGTAACTTAGCGACAGATGCTCGCTTATTTACGAAGTGAGCGCTGAAATGGAATGCCGTGGGGAGTGTATACTACCACGGGGCCATTAGGCACGGCGCGGCTTTGAACTTACCTTGTGTAAGTCTGTTTGGAAATTGGGTTATGATAAGTACTTTAACTTTAGCCAGACATAGTAGTAAAGTTACTTTATGTCTTTGGTCAAGTTAACTTATTGGTGAACATGCTAGAAAGTTGACATCTAAAGTAAGCTTAGTGAGGAATAACCTAGAAGTTGACATCGTGATTGGTTAATCATACAATGAAAGTATGTTTCATTATTGCTAACGTAGAAGGTTATTACATGATATTATCAGTGATTTCAGGAAAATGAATTATTATGCATACCATCTGGAATATGCCTAGTTAATTGTCAATTAATAGGAATGATAGAATCTAGCATGATAACTAATACCTGCAGCCTGTTGATATTTATTTATTGTTGAGCAAATAGCATGAGTGGTTTACTTTCATACCTGTTGCATTTAGTAACTTCTTTACTGCTATTAACTCATGCCACAGTTGACCTAGTGGTGTGCTTCGCCACTCTCGGCGGCTTACCCACTGGGAACTATTGTTTAATAGTTCTCACACCCTCTTTGTTGTTGTTTTTACAGAGCCTTCCACAGCACGAAAGGCTAGGGTCCTTGGCGAGGGGTCAGCGACTTGCTAGAGCTTCCACGATGCTAGATAGATGGAACCACTTTAGCTTTTCTAGTTTAGTACTGTGTTTTATAGTGAAATTATGTATATTATAGTTGTTCTTTCTTATTGTAATGAAGTTTTGGGTTGTATAAGTTTAAACTCTTCAGTTTTGCTCTGATTACCTAGTTAGAATTGAATTCTTTTACTATACTATTTGTAGACGCCTAGTGTATACGTAAGCTGTGGTGTACACGGCAGGTCTGTGCACGCGACTGGTGAGCTTCCGCTGAAATCCAGGGCGTGACAGATTATAGTGGTATCAGAGCCTAGGGTTGAGTCTTAGTAGACCTAATAAACCTTAGGCCAGTTGGACGATCAGGATTAGGAGCGTGAGAGATGGGGTCTTTTGCGACTGTTTTGAGCGAAAGTATTATGATTGGGTCATACTATAACTCCAAAACTGCCGGAGTTTGATTGAAATGAATAACCTCTATGTCCTTACAAGAACACGTTGGCAGCCGACAACGTGATATTGGGGAATAGCGGGCGGTCATTTCATTGCTTTCGCATGATTGGGATCTTATATTTTTTAGTGGGGCTACGATAGCATGGGTTGTTTTAACCTGTGCCTATTTTGTTTGTTGCAGCTTGCAATGTCAAAGATGCGCCCTACGGCGACTGAGGCAACTGAGCCAGAAGGACGTGCACCATCTGAATTTAGCGAGGTTTGGGAATTGAAAGAGCAGTTGGTCACTCTAGTTGGGGTGGTGGAGCGACAGTCGAACGTTGCACTACTTCAAGCAGAAGCCTTACGCCGACAAGATGAAGGAATCAGACGATTGGAGAACTTGTTAATCCAACAGACGTCAGACCTCAAGAAATTTCATGAAGTTTTAGATCATACCCCAACAGAAAGAAAAGGTGTGGAATGCACTGAAAGAGCAAAAGAAGGTATCAAGAGTGATCATGAGTTACATGTCGAAGAATCATCAAGAAAAATAAAGAAGGATCAACTTTGGAAATGTGGTTCTTTTTCTAAGCGAAGAAGATTGAGGGGTCGATCACCACGGCCATGTGTAATTTGTGGAGGTCCGCACGTTCCCCCAAATTGTCCTCAACGGAAGGAAAAATGTTTTGAATGCGGTCAGGAGGGCTATTTTCGATCTGAGTGCCCAAGGAATAACATGTTAACTAAGATGTCTGCATCGACTTTGTTGCAAGAAGTACCCAGTGGAGGTACGTCGACGGAATTGTAGAGCCAGATACAACGGCGAGAATGCTTACGGCAGGTAGTACATTGTGCAATGTCTTTATAACTCGATTATGATGATAATGATTGCTTCAGTTGCACCTTTGATCGACTGTTTGTCGAGTTGAATAGCATCAATTCTCTTCTTGCTGCATGTAGGATTGATTGAACAGAATGGTCTACTTGACACCCTACCTAATGAGAAAGCTTAGTATATGCCCACAAATAGATTGGCCTTCCCCATGATAGAGTGGTTTTGATTGAAACCTAGTTGTGAGGTACTTTGTACCATGGTTGTGCAAACTAAATTGATTCGCCTTGGATGTTTGAACATTATACAATGCATCTTGAATGGTTTAACCACGCTGATTGCGAGAATTATCATTTTACCTAAATTAGGTAATTATGGAATGGTTGGAGCCTAATTGGCTGATAATTTTAATTGTTAGAACTCTCGAAGTGAGGGGTAATTCTTGAGTAGTGGTTGTGGTATTTTTAAACAACTCACAAATTGTGAACTTGACGAATAGAGAATGTTTTATATTTGGTGTTTCATTTTGGTGAAGTAATTTCACTTGTGGTGAAATTAGATGAGTTATTCGACTATGTGTCGAATATCGTGATTTCAATTTGAAACACGATTAAGTAGTTGGATTAAGTCAAGATCTAATGATCTTTTAATCAACCTTTAGTATTGGGTGCATGTTATAGATTGAGTAGCAATCTGAGGAGGTTGTAGTCTTTTGTCCAGTTGTTGTTTTGTGCATCCTGCAAGGGAGATAATGATTGATTAAGCAATGAATTAAAAGGATTGAGATGAGACTTTTATACTGGAACTAAGCATTTTGGAATATTGAGAAAGAAATTGCCCAGCTACTTATTTCTTTCACTTTTGATTTTGGTTTGTGTATATTGGAACTAAGCTTCGTAGAATAAACCACATGGGGTTAGTCTTTGGGGATTTTTTTTAAATTGACGGACGATCATATCAGGGTAAACCCCGTATGACTGGGAAGCAAATAATGATGTTCTAATTGTGGGTTAACGAAAGGCTTTGTTCAGATTTCTTCCCTAGTTATGGAAAAAAATATATAGAGTAATAGCAATAGAGAACTTATGGGTGAAGTATAAGTTGATTCCCCTTTATTGCTTAAAGTGGAGTTGGGACAATAAATACTTGGAGCATCACACTCTAAGAACAGTATTGAAGGAAGTTTATCTGATTGACCTACTTACAAGAACGAATAGTGATGTCATGAGTTATTTTGGCAGAAGTAAACCTCCAAATTGAACTCGAACAGGATTGATTGGAAATCGGGTTGGAGTACGCGAGGAGAATTTTTCGGTGAGGAAATGGTTATGACTTACCTTATGATTGGTATAAATAAAAACAGTAAAGCAGTAGAGACAAAATTAATGGAATTTGTCTGAGTATATGTATTAACATGGAGCAGCATCCATTAATGTGAATTGGCATTATCGCCTAGGGACAGAATGAGATATGGTACTTAGGCATTGTGATACAATGCTGATTGGAAATCAGGAATCCATCTTCATTGGATGGATGGAAGAGATAATCAATTTCAATTTGTTATTGAAAGGATATTACCAGGAATAACTAGTTCTTTACCAAGCTAGTTATGATTTAGGAATATAATAATTAAAAAGTATATGAGAGAGTTATGACTACTAGATGATGCAAATTAATCATTGGTATATGATCATTTTGTAAAGTGCAAGATGGGTATCAGATGTAACCTATGAATCTTGCTAAGGAATAATTACACTCCAAGTATGTGATTATGACAAAACAAGGTGGGCTACAGTTTCAACTTATTTGAGAAAATAAGAAATAGATTCCATCCCTAAAAGCCATAGATTTTATGAAGAATTAAGGGACGAATTGAGCAATTTATAGTGAAAGATGAATTTCATCTTATCAATTGGAGATTACAAGATAATTACGAAAACTTGAATTGTATACTGCTGCACCTCTGAAATCAGAGAATTCCCTGTATGAAATATTTTGAATGATTTGGCCTGTTCAAATCCTTTAGGAAATGAAGTATGTGTTGACTTTGAACAAGGATTCAGTTTTAGTTTCACGGACGAAACTTCTTTTTAGGAGGGATGAGTGTAATACACTGAACTTTGGCAAATTACGAAGTTCAAGTGTTGGAATAGTAATTGGAATCATTCTGCTACTTTGGAAGGATGGAGGAGACGTGTTCAGCAAGTTACTGAAGCTAGCAAGTGGTCAGAGGAGGAAAAGTGCATTGACTGTAATGCTTCGAACTTGACTAATTGTGAAGCTGGAATAGGGAATGGGCATTGAGAGCTAACCCACATCTTTTAATGAGCTGTGGGGAGGTTTCTGACAAGTTATAAGAGTGATCGAATTGTTAGAAGGTCAAAAGTGCATTACACTTTAGACGTGGAAGCGTGAAGTTTAAGTGTAATATCTCGGAATTGACTGATTATGAAGTTTGATGAGTAGAAGTGATAATTGGAATTATCCTACATTTTCTAAAGGGTTTAGAGAGGTTGGTGGACAGGTATGAGAGTGATTAGATTGCGGGAAGTGAGGAAGTGCATTGCTGCT